>NC_089596.1:17772549-17912549 GCF_019320115.1 Miscanthus floridulus
TCTGTTTCCTCCTTGGGATGGTGGTAATGGTCCGACCAGGTCCATACCCCATCTTTGTAGCGGCCATGTCGGAGGTATAAGCTGGGTCTCCGACGATGGTTTTGACTACCCTGGAGAGAATGTTTGGCATGCTTGGCATGTTCTGACTGTCTGCTCTGTGTCTTGTATGTGTGTTGGCCAATAGAAGCCTTGCCTTATTGCCTTTGCTGATAATGCTCTAGAGCCAATGTGCAACCCGCAAATTCCTGAGTGTATTTCTTGAAGCAACTCTATGCCTTCGCTCTGCGATATGGATCTAAGGAGAGGCTAGACTACTCCTTTCTTATACAGTACACCATCTATGATTGTGTAATTTCTTGCCCTTGCCTGTATTCTTGCTGCTTTTGCTTCATCTTCTTCGGCGGTTTTGCCTTCTAAGAATTCTGTTATTGCCTTTCTCCAATCTTCATTTTGCATGTGTAGTATGGGCTTAGGTGTCTTAGATATCTCCGCAGTAGCCGGAGACTTCAGGATCTGGTAGAAAGTGTTTGGTGGCAGTGGCAGGTTGTTTCCGCTGCTTTAGCTAGTTCATCTGCCTCTGCATTTTCTGATCTTGGGATGTGCTTCAGGGTGAATCCTTCGAATCTCCGCTCCAAATTTCTGACAACGGATAGGTATTTGATGAGTTCTGGCTCTCTTGTTGTGTATTCTTTCTCTACTTGGCCAGTAACCACTTGAGAATCTATTTTGACTATTAATGTTTTGGCCCCTAGTGCCTTTGCTTTACTAAGCGCTAGGATTAGGCCTTCATATTCTGCTATGTTGTTTGTTGATTTTAACTCTAGCCTTGCTGCGTATATCAGTCTGACACCAGAGGTTGCCGTTAGGACGGCAGAGGCTCCTGCTCTGGCTTGGCCCCAGGCTCCATCCGTGAATGCTATCCAGCCTTGAGTGGTTGGTTGTACTTTGGGTGCTGTCGGAGGTGTCCAATCTGCTACAAAATCGGCTAGTGCTTGTGATTTGATTGCTGTTCTGGGGACATAGGAGATACCAAACTGTGATAGCTCTGTAGCCCATTTGCCTATTCTGCCGGAGGCTTCTTTGTTTATAAGCAAGTCTTGCAGTGGCAGCGATGTTGGAACTGAGATTTCGTGGGCTTGGAAATAGTGCTTTAGCTTTCTTGATGCCATTAGTACTGCGTATGCAATTTTTTCTACCTCAGTGTAGTTTAGCTTGGCTCCGGACAATGCTTCTGAGATGAAATAAACTGGCTTTTGAGTTTTTCCTGATTCCTTTTCTTGCTCGTGGACTAAGACTGCGCTGACTGCATGGTTGGAGGCTGCCACATACAATAATAGATGGCTATCTGATTTTGGGACGGAGACTACCAGTGAGTTTGCCAGATGCTCTTTCAAGTTATGAAATGCCTTCGACTGCTTGGACCCGCACTCGAAGTTGTCTCCGCCTCTCAGGGCTTGGAAGAAGGGTAGGCTGCGTTCTGCTGCCTTTGAGATGAATCTGTTGAGCGCTGCTATTCTTCCTGTGAGCTTTTGCACTTCTTTCTTGTTCTTAGGTTCTGCCATTGTCATTATTGCTCTTGTTTTGTCTGGGTTCGCTTTGATGCCTTCGCTACTTATGATGTATCCGAGCATCTTCCCTTTTGTAACTCCAAATATACATTTTTCTGGGTTGAAGCAGAGGCGGAGACATGATCATCCTTGTTCTTGCTCATGACCACTATGTCATCGACATAGGCTATGATGTTTCTATCTAGCTGTGAGCCCAAAACCTCCTTTGTCATTCTGGCAAAGGTTGCTCCGGCATTTTTAGGCCCTCCGGCATTCTGGTGTAGCAGTATGTCCCAAATGGAGTGGTGAAACTTGTCTTGTCTTCGTCTTCTTTTTTCATCTAGATTTGGTGATACCCAGAGAAACAGTCGAGGAGAGAAAACCTCTGACATCTGGCTGCCTTGTCGACGGAGGCATCTATTCTTGGTAAGGGAAAGGGTCTTTTTTGCAAGCTTTGTTCAGATCTGTGAAGTCTATGCACATTCTCATTTTGCCGTTCTTCTTTGGTACCAGTACTACGTTTACTAGCCATTCTGAATACTTGATTTCCCTGATGACTTTTGCATCTAGCAATCTTTGCACCTCCGCCTTTGCTGCCAGGATTCTATCTTCTGACATTTTTCTCTGCTTCTGCTTTTTTGGCCTCATGTTTCCATTGATATCCAGTTCGTGCTGTATGATGTCCCTACTGACTCCCTAGAGGTCGGAGGCTGACCAGATGAAGATGTCTTTGTTTTTTACTAGAGTTTCCATGAGCTCTTGCTCCTCTGCTTTGCTCAACTCTGAGCTGATTGTTACTTTTCTGTCTGGTAACTCCTTTTCTAGAGGGATCAGCTTTGTTTCTTCTTGATCTGCCATATCTGTTTTTCCTCTAGGCATATCCGGAGGCTCTAGTGCTTTGTCTGCCGACTCGACTGCATTGATGTTTCTTTGGGCTCTGTAGATTGCTTTTTCTATGTTTCTTGCTTCTTTCTGGCTGCCTTGGACTGTGATGATACCATGGAGTGCTGGTATTTTCATGCACATGTAGGCCATATGCAGGGCTGCATTTAATTTAGTTGTGAATCCTCTGCCCAAGATGGCATTGTATGGGTAATACAGATCGACGACATCGAAGGTTATGTATTCAGTTCTAGCATTTGCTTGGGTTCCAAACGACACTGGTAGTGATATCTTTCCTAGTGCTTGTATCTGCTTGCCTCTGAATCCTATCAAAGGGGATTCAGAGGGCTGTAGTTGATTCCTACTGAGCTTCATTTGGTCAAATGTATTTGCAAAGATGATGTCTGCTGAGCTGCCAGTGTTGATCAACACTCTGCTTATCTCCCATGCTGCTATGTTTGTTTTGATTACCATTGCGTCTGTGTGAGGGTAGCTTTCTAGCTGGAGATCTTCTTCTGTGAAGGTGATTGGGACTCTGAACCAATCTGTGTATTTTGCTGGGCCCTAGACTGCTACGTTATTTACCAGGCGGAGGTGATTCTTTTTCTGCTTTTTTGTTTGAAACTCCATTGATGATCCTCCGGCGATTGGCAGTATCATGCCTATTGTTGGCAGTGCTCCATGAGGGTTGACTTGGTTTTCTAGGTTTGGCTCATTTTTTGGTGTTGGTGGTTGGTTGTGGGGTGGTGGCGGAGGCAGTTGCTGCATTTGCTGCTGTTGCGGCGGATACTCGAACCTGCTTTGGTTTTGTGGCGGTTGGTTTGTTTCAAGGTAGGTTATGTGTGGAGTTTTTGGGTTTATGTAGGTCAGGCTTGCCTCCGACCTATAGTTGCCCGCTGGAGGCTCTTGCGAGGGCGCTGACCGCCATGCTGGTAGGAATTCTAGGTAATAGGCGGAGGCCAGTGTGGATGGATGTATTTGGTTTGCATTTAGTGCTGGGTACATCGGGTAGTACTGCTGGTGGCCAGTTGCATAGGTGTTGTTGACCTCTCTTGCATTCTGCTGTGCCGGAGGTTGGGTGGCCTGCTTATTCTTCATTCTTTCCTATGTCTCCTTTGTTTCCGGACAATCTTTGGTGCTGTGCCCTGCGCTTTCGCCGTGGAAAACGCAATATGGCCTGCGTTGTTTCTGGTTGTGGTTTTTGTTCCAGTTTTTGCCTTGATAACCTTGCCTACCTTGGTTCCTGGTCTGAGCCTCCGGCCCTACTGGCCCTGCCAGTTGCCCTTGTTTGGGGTGAGGTTGACCCTCGATGCTGAGTACCTGCCCTTGGCCTGGTTTCTGATTTGATGCGTTCTGGTTCGTGTAGCTCTTCTGTGAGTTTTTGCAGTTGTTTTGCTGTCTGTTTTGACCCTGCTCCTCCAGCCTTTTCCGGAGGTTATTGTCTGATCTGCAGTACTTCTTGAACTCGTCATACAACTGCTGTATAGAAGTTGGTTTCTTTCTTGCTAGGTGTGCTGCGAACGGCCCGATTCAGAGCCCTTTGATCACTGCTTCAATGGCGATCTCTTCTGGGACGTCTGGTGCCTTCGCCTTTAGTTGCACAAATTTCCAGAAGTAGTCGTGTAGTGTCTCTCCCTGCATTTGTTTGCACTGGAATAGATCTGTGGATGTCAGCGACTGTGCTGCTAGCCCCTTCAAGTTTGCCAATATCTTGTCCCGGTGATTTTCCCAAGAATAGACCGTGCTTGGTTTGAGCATGGAATACCAGGCCAACGCGTCACCTTCGGCAGCAATAACAAATGACTTTGCCAGGACGACATCGTCTCCGCCGGCGGAGGCTACTGCTGCCTCGTAACTCATGAAGAACTGATGGGGGTCTGTCTTTCCGTTGAACTTTGGTAGTGTGATTGGCTTGTACGCCGTTGGCCATGGCGATTGTTGTATGCCTTCGGAGAGTGGGGACTTTGGGTCGATAGGCCTCCGCATCGCTTGAGACAGCATCGTGGATGGGCTAATCACTGGCGGAGGCATGGTTGCGGTTGGTGTTGCTGCGGAGGCTGGGATCACGAAGGTTGATGCTGGTACTGCATGCTGCATACTTAGCATCTCAGCGTGTAGGACTGCCAACTGCTGCCTTATTTCTGCTGCTTGTGCTGACGCTTGAGTAGCTTGCTGATTAGCTGCGAATGCTGCTGCCATTCTGTCCCTTTCTTGTTGCGCTCTTTGCAACTGTGCTTGCAGCTGTTGCAGTTCTTGCTCGAGTGTTGTACCTGAGTTTGGTTGGGCCTCCGGCTCTTGGATCTCTTGATGTTGGGGTTCCGGTTGTTGACCCTTAGGGCATCTGCTCTGGTGCCATCCTCCGCTGGCGAGGTTGCGTAGGTGCTACGAGTGGTGCGCCTAGGCCTTCCTCTCTGACCCGTGGTCGTTGCTGCTTTGGTGGTGGTTTTTCTTTTCCCTGCCATCGTTGGTTTGTCTCAGCCAGACCACGGTGGGCGCCAATGTTGAAACTGGCGGTTTCAGACAACGTGGGGGAGACTGAGGCCTCCGCCCGTCAGACGTCGCCCTCGGGCGGAGGCTCGGGATTGGCACGACAGGAGGGCGTGTAGGGAGCTGGCACGGAAAGCTAGGGTTTCATTAATTCATTCACCAACCATCTGCACGGTTATAAGTGTTCCCTATTTATAGGGCTCAACTACTTTATGACAGAATTTATTACAATGCCCCTCAACTGCTACAGTACATTCCTGGAATATTCCGCCGCTAGCCTCTTGTTTGCGGGGCAATCCTGCCATACCGTCTTCAAGTAACGGGCCTCCATGAGCAGCCGGCCCACCATGCCTCGGTCTTTGGCCCAAAGGCCTGGGTCCCCGGAGCTGGCCTCCATCTTCAGGGGCGCGCCGTTGCCTCGGCGGGTCTCCACCGGTCCGGTCGGAGACATCACCCGCGAGTCTCCGCCCGGCCCCGCAGGGGCCATGCTGACGCGTTTGCGCGGACCACGGGCGCCTGCGCTTGAGTACCTGCACACACTCATGCAAAATTGTTTGTTTGATTAGTTCAGAGGTAGGGCGGCCTCCGCCCTTATTACCGGAGACGCCCGTAAGTCGAAGCGGGGCGGCGTCCGCCTGGGCAGTCGGAGATGTATGTGCCTGGCCCGGGCGGAATCCGTGACGAGGGCGTTGAACCTCGTGCAGCGCCCTTTGAGCATAGCCAGGAAAGTTCCTTTAGTCAGCGCCGGGTCTCCGCCCTAAGACGGTCGAAGACGCCTTGGCGACACCTCGCTGTCGGAGGCCTTTGCCACCCGCCGAAGCCATGTTACAACAATATTTCTGTTTGGTGACCAATGGCGCTATAAGCTAGATAGTGTATCAACGCGTGTTCACTTTTGGAATAAAGGTAAACATTTCCCTTGTCACATTACGTGTGTCCTGAAAATTGGACAATATATAACCGAAGTTGCAGTAAAACAGGGGCCAGTAAAGTGGGTCAAGGTCGATGCTGTTCGTTCCACCACCACTCAAGTTCTCACGGCTTTCCTGAGTGGCTGAACCTAAACCCTAGGATATATATAAGATCTCAATTGTACATGTACTAATATAAATAATTAACAAGGGTTTGGCAGCAACATACTTTTGACGACTGAGCTTTTCTCTTGATTGGTTAAGTCTTTGAAAAATGCTCACTTAAATCGCTTGTCATGTCGATTGTCGAGTTAGCGGACAGGGAGCATCATGGCGAGATGAGAGTATTAATTTCATATGCATTGTCGTGTCTCCCTTCCTGAATGTGTCAATTAATATATCTAATCCAATCTGATTCCACTGGAAAACCAGATTGCAGAAACTTTATAGTGTTATACACAATTTATTATAAATTAAGTAATTAAATGACGGTGATTCTGAGAATAATTTTGACAATGTGGCACACTGAGAAAAATTAACAGTTGTCACATGTGGTGAATTAACAGTGGAAGATCTTTTAATGGTGTTAACGGAGGTTGGCACAGGGACGTGAGTTTTCTAATCCCGGCCAATGTTATTAGGGTTTCAAATTAGGGAAAACTTTGAATCTCAGATGAAATTCCCCTCTGATTGATGAACCCACATACCTTTGTTTTGAGAAAGGGAGAGGGAATGCAACTGCCATGCGATGAATTTTAGTGCTATATTACTCAAGTACCTTCCCTCTTGATAGGCTATGAAGCACAGGCAATTTCTACTTAAATATCAAATTTTGATTTGGTTTATAGAGGCATCACACAGGACCAAAAAAACAGCACTATGTTTTTCATGCATGGCAAGCTATTTTAGTTTGTTGTTTTAACTAGCATTAACAAGAACATGGAAACTTATGTGGTGAATTTAGTGCAGAATTTGTCCTAACGATATGCAATTCATGGTTTCATGTGGACTGTAATAACGAAGTTGAAAATATAGGCAAGGTTTTGAGTGATCAACTGATCATCCACTAATTAAATTGGTCGTTGCGATGTCAGGGAGTTCTGGTTTTAATTTGAACGCAACTGAAAAGTCAGCGTAGCGTTAGCACGGGCATACTACTATTAGTGATAAAATGATCTCTTGAATAGTACATCTGTAATAAAGATCATGCCCGGATGATTTTGTGCTGCAACCAAAAAGTCTTTTCTTGTGCTTTCTGGATTATATTTATTTCCAGAATAAATTAGCATATATCTGCACCCGTTTCCTCTTTTCTCTTGTTTCTTGTGAAAGTTGAAAATGACACATTTAATGTGATTAGAGTGTCAAATTACCAGACAGCTAGCAGCAATTAGTAGTTCTATATTCGCATAATGATGATAGGATCTTGTACTTTAGATGTTTAGTCAAGGTCACGTGTTGTTAATGTACCAATTATTTTGTATAATCGGGATTCCACTACCAAACTAATTTGGTAGCATAGATTCTCCGCTCTATCTCGGAAGAACTCTTTGATATATCTCAGCATGCAGCAACATAATTAATGGTTTATTGAGTTGCAAAGGGAAGATTAATATAATAACGGTGAATCAATTCAAAAGCAACTTTTACAATGCGGCGCGCAGAAAACTAATAGCTTAGTTGCACTCCAGTTATGAAAGGAAAAATATTCAGTGTAAAACCCTCTACTCAGTAGAATCAGCAGGAAAAACTTTTAGAAAACATATTTAGGAGTCTCAAAAAAATTGAAACTATGCACAACCATAGTGCATCTATATATGTACATTGCTGCAAAATTTGATATTCAAATTTGTTTTGTAAAAGTTCATATTATGAAAATAATAAATCCAGGTGCATATGCACTAGAGGACAAAATTCCTAGGAAAGTGCCTTTGCACCTAGAATTTGTCATTTTCATATAATTTTTTAGATTAAGTTTGAATCTTAAATTTCAACCGCCTCGATTAATGCCTGGGATTAACTGAGATGGTTACAATCAACCGCCACGCAAAATCGATTTACAAAGGCGGTTATGGCTCCTAAAATCTATTAACCGAGGTGGGCCCTATATGTGGCCCGCCTCCAAAAATACCCCCATTTTCGGAGGCAGGCCACTTATAAGGCCCCTCTCGGAAAAAAGGCCATGGCCCAGATGTCGACAGAATATCGTCGGCAGTCCTCCGAAAGGTATCCCACGAAGGTAGATTGATCAGCAGAGGAGCACGAGATCAAGAACAAGAAGGCAACATAGACACACGAGTTAGACAGGTTCAGGCCATCAGTATGACGTAATACGCTACTCCTGTGGTCTGTTGGTTTATATTAGCTATCGTATGATATGCCGTGATTTTAGAGGGGGTCCCTGCCCGCCTTATATAGTCCGGGAGGCAAGGTTACAAGTCGGTTAGATCTGAGAGATAACCGGAAAGTAATAACTGATTACAGGAATCTTGGGATCATACATATCCTAACAGATCTCGTAGTATCTTCAGGATATCTTTCCGATGTCTTGCGGAAGGCGGCGAGCAGAGTCGTGCTCGGCAAGGCTTCTTCTCGCAGCCCATGTGATCTGCCGTGGGTATCCGGGGTCGTACACCCTAAAGCTAGTCCCCGAGCGCCTTGTACCCGTTGTGCAACATCGTCTTGAGCTTGTCCGAGCAGGTGCGAATAACGCCGAGCAGTCAAGCTCATGGTCCAACCACCATGCTGAACTGCCGAGCTGCGTGAACCGTCGCCGAGCAGTGTGAACCGTTGCCGAGCAGCATAACCTGTCGCCGAGCAGCGTGACCTGTCGCCGAGCACCATGAACCATCGCCGAGCAGAGTGACCCAAGTATGGCTTGCCATAAGGGTGTAAGGAGCTCAAGTTTAGAATCGAAAATTTCTCCGCAATGGACCAAGTGTGCCCACTTAGAGTCCGAACAAAGTTGTAGGAGTCAATCTTCCTCTATAGGCATGTAGTCTTCGAGAAAAAACCCCGCACACTCACCGCGAGGTGAAGTGTGCCCACTTAGTCCCCGAGCCTGACAGCAGATGATGTAGTCATGTGGTGCCAGGGTCAGAAACTTGAAGAATAGTAGAAAACCAGCCGAGCAGGCAGCCAATCCCCGGGCGTGGCCCAAAAAGAGACAAAGCACATTCACCGCAAGGTGAAGTGTGCCCACTTAGTCCCCAAGCCTGACAGTAGGTGACGCAGTCACGTGGTGCTAGGGTCAAAAATAGAAAAACAATCAAAGACCAACGGAGCAGGCCGCCAGTCCCCATGCTACAAGCGGATTATCGGAGAAATCGAATCATGGAGAAAAAACCGGAGTAACAGATGTACAGTGTTAGTTACTTAGCCTCAATAAATGGTGGAGAAGTCGATGATATTTCGGCGAGGAGCAACTGAAGGCAGCGATAAATGAGCGCCATGGGCTGTGGTTGCGCAGAAGCCTAGGTAACGGCCCATTTGCCACATCGGAGAAATCGGAGCGGCGCAGATCGCGGGAACGGTTCCTAAAAAACCCTTGAATGCGGAACGGTGGGGAAAATCCTTTATAATAGTGCCACCGCAGACCCCGTTCCCACCTTTTCCACTTCATCTTCCTCCTCATCTCTCATGCCGCCAAATCCGCAACCACATTTGCCTCCGCCGCCGAAACCTAACCAGATCTGAGAGATGGCACCGAAGAGAGGAGCTGCGAAACCGAAGAAGACGAGTCCCAAGAAGGCGGACGCCGTGGCCCGACGCGACGAGGAGTGGGTGCCGTCGCGAACAGGAGAAGCTAAGCTGAACTGATTGGTGGAAGCCGACGTTCTCCCCGACCGTGCGACCGCCGGATGGCGGCCAGCTTTCAGTGAGTCCTTTCCCACGCCTCACACTGACGAAGCAGTGGTATTCGAAGACTATTTTTGGCGCGAGTTAGGGTTTCCTGTTCACCCATTTCTAAGGGATCTGTTGGAGCTCTGGGGGGTTACTCTGTGCAATCTTCACCCCAATACCATTTTGCATATCTCAATCTTCATCCACTTTTGTGAGGCATACCTCGGAATCCTACCCCACTTCAATCTATTCCATCACCTATTCTGGCTGAAGAAGAGAGGCGGCGCTGGTTCCAAGGTGGTCAGCGGGGTGTATCTCCAGCTTCGGGATGGGATGGCGAGTGAATATCTTACCATACCATTGAATACGTCACTGAAGGGGTGGAACACCAGATGGTTCTACATGAAACAAAGCCACCCAACGGTTCGTTGTAACGCCGACCACATCCCAGAAAGCCAGAGGAGTTGGTTGGAGCTACCGAGCAAGGACGACATGGAGCAAGTGAATGAACTCCTCAGCTTGATAAAGGGCGTGAAGACCAATGGCGGATTGGTAGCGGCGAGTTTCATAGTGCGCCGCATACAACCCTGTAAAGAGAGGGTGCACCTAGGCTTTGAATTCAAAGGGGAGACCGACGGTACTCGAGAGAGGCCAGAAATACTGTCTAGGAGCGACATCGAAGAGCGAACTACCGAGCTATTCGCTCTGCTATCCTCCTTCAGGCTATCAGGGTACACAAAGCCCTTCAATTGCAAGAATATGCCTCCTCAGGTGAATGTCCTGACTATATGTTTCTGAGAAGTTTATTTATACTGCCGAGCAATAAACTGATCCTACTCATGTGAAGATCCATTCGTAGGACAGGGCGGTGTATTTCTCGGGCATGCCAAGAAACGATTGGCCGCCGTCAGTGGATGCACGATGACCTATTCAAATTGAAGAAAGCTCCGTCGGTGTCTCCTTGGAATCCGGAGGAATGGATACTAGTCAGATAGAGAGTCCTCCCCCGATGTCGGCGAAAACCCAGGGGAAGAGGCCGGCGGAAGATGAGCCGGCCCAGAAGAAGAGGAAAACAGCAGTGACTGCTCCCCGCAAACTAGGCGGGATCTCTCTGGATGATGACCAGACTAGTCGAACACGAAGAACCGCGGTGTTCGATTGGTCTGACGACGACGAGAATCTCACGAACCCTCCCCCGAGCACGAAAGGGCCTCCATGCAACCCACGCGTGGAGCAACAAACTGGGGTAGGCGAAGAAGTTCGTCAAGCTCCAACAAGAAGAGTCCCCGAGCAACGAGCGGAGGGAATTGTTGCGCAGCAGACGTCGGAAATCCCCGCAGGGCGGGCAACGGAGATCCCCAAGCAACAAACGGCAGCAACCCCGGAGCAGCAGGTGGAACCAAAGCCGACCAAGGAAGAGCCAAGAATTCCCCCGCCGAGCACAGAAGTCGACCCCACGTCTACGCCCGGAGGCTCAGGCCGGCACCGTCGGTTCAAGAAATTGAACCATCAGACCAAACCGTAAGTGTCCTTATGCTGACGTTACTTTGTTGTATTTCCCTTACTTCTGTTGTGACTGAATAACTGATTTGGTATAGTGCAAAGCCAACAACTGATCCAGCCCCGCCCGCTCAGACTGAGCAGCAACTAGAAACTAGCCTTGGAGCGGTGGAGATGCCAGTAGACCACATCCAGGAGTCCCCGAGTGTTCGGGGGCACGCGGGGGAGCCAATTGCTGCCCCTGGTGGGCTTGATAGCTACGAGCGACTGCCTACTACGATGAACGAGTCGGCGACAGCACCTTCAGCAACGGTGGAATCAGGAGCGGAAAAGCTTTTGGCGCCGAAGGAGCCAGCAGCGGTCCTCGATACTTCGGAGGGCATGGTCGGACCTGCTATCCGACCATCGAGCCCCAAAGTGGTCCCCCCCGGCTGCAATGGAGGAGGACGAGGTGGAGGAGATCATGCGTGACGAACCTCGACCGCAAGCAGTCCGGATCCTCCGAAAGTGCGGCGATGAAATAGTTATTGTCGAAGAGGAGGACTCCACCAAGGAGTTCAGGAGACTGGAGACTTCCCTGACCGGTGTGATGAAACAAATCAAGGTGAATACTTTGTCTGGAAAGCTCCTAGTTTTTTATTGGAATTGGTTAACGATAATGTCATCATGCATTTTGTAGGAAATATCTCAAGTTGTCGAGCAGCGCCGCCAACTGATAAAGCGAATGGAGCCCCTAGCTGCGGAGAATGAAAAACTCAAAGAGGCCAGGAACCTCTCAGAGAAGAATATCCAGAGGGCCCAACGCGAACGAGACCTTGCAGAGTCAAACGCGCGGGGCCTGGAATACCAGAAGGGGGTCCTTGCCGAAGAGCTGGTGGCTGTGTCCGAGCAGGTGTGGAGCCAGTCCGAGCAGCTGGCCGCTGCCTCCGACCAACTAAAAAGTGCTTCCGAGCAGCTGGAGAGGAAAAGCGAACAGCTCAACAATGTTTCCAAACAGAAAGCAGGTACGGTACATCAACGAATGTACTTTGGTATTGCTGAACAGCCGCATTTTCATTAACAACTGGTGTGCTTGTAGAGCAAGACGCTGAGCTCGGCCAGATGCACCATGCCGTCAATCAACTTCACTAGGAGAAAGCAAAGGAAGCAGAGCGGGTGGACAAACTTGCTGAGGAGCTGAAAGGTGAATTCCTCCTGGTTAGAATTATTGTTGGAGTAGCTTCCTTGTATAATGGATCATTGTAACTCTCGCAGGCTATCATCATAAAGCCAAAGCGCAGTTCGACGTGCTGGTGTAGGAGGCCAAGGTCCAAAAGGAGAATATCGACGCTGTAATCACCGCAATTAAGCCAGTGCTTGACTGCGTCGATCTAGAACCGGCCGCTCAGCACGACGATCGGTGTCAACGTCCCGACACCATAATCCAGAGGTGCAAGGTAGCATGGGAGAACTTCAAGACCTTCAACCATGATGCTATTACGACTGTCACTACCCATGTCCTCGCGATTGTTCAGTCCCATTACCCTACCATCGACCTTCAGTCGATAGGGGGTGGGTTCGCCGAAGGACTGGACGATGCGGGGACATAGCAGCTGGAGGACGAAGTGGAGGACGCAGCGAAGATGCTGGCCAGCGATATAGACCTGTTTGGTGAAATGGATGGTAACGGCGAAGCTCAGTAATCAGCTCATAGATTATCATCTGTAAAGGCCTGACAGTGTAATTAGAACGCGCAAAAGCGCAAGAAACAATTATTCGTCGAATAAATGCTATAAGGTGCATGTATATGTAATATATGCAGTTTGCTTGTAGTTTGGCAAAATAGTCTTCGCAGGTTCAAACCTGACGTGATTATGCGTAGTTCAAATAACATCTGAATAGTTGGTCTGCTACTGATCCCTATGGCCTTGGCCAGCCCATAGTCCATAACGTCGAGCGTAGAGCCCGTGCATGTGTAGGAGTAATAGACATGACCCAGGAACTGCAGCCAACCACCCATGATGCAGAGCGCAGAGCCCGTGGCACATGTAGGGAAAAATCGGTGACTGGGTCTTTTCCATAAAAAACAACGCAGAACGTGTGCTGCTCGGCAGTTGTTATACGAACTTGGAGATAAAGGCAACATAAGCGGTGTCCGGGCAATGTATTCTTTGTTGAACTCTCAGCCTTGGCTAACCCATAGTCCATAACATCGAGCGCGGAGCCCATAGACATGTAGGAAAAACAGGTGTGACCAAGGGACCACAACTAACCAACCATAACGCAGAGCGCGGAGCTCGTAGCATGTGTAGGGAGAGATCGAAGACTGGGTTGTCTCCAAAGAGAACAGAAAAGAAAGGATGTTGCTCTCCGATCAAAAAATGTTTGGCGATTTGGAGAAAACGTGCTCGATGATTTGGAGAAATCGTGTTCGGCGATTTGGAGAAAACGTGTTCGGCGATATGGAGAAAACATGTTCGGCGATTTGGAGAAATCGTGTTTGGCAATTTGGAGAAATCGTGTTCGGCGATTTGGAGAAACCATGTTCGGCGATTTGGAGAAATCATGTTCGGCGATTTGGAGAAACCGTGTTCGGTGATTTGGAGAAATCGTGTTCGGCGATTTGGAGAAACCATGTTCGGTGATTTGGAGAAATCGTGTTCGGCGATTTGGAGAAACATGGTCGGTGCAGTTACGGCGATTACATATTGGAGTTCATCATGAAGTAGCATATAGCTCGGCGACCACAAGTGGATGTTAAACCATAATAGAGACAAAACGGAGACAAGTTATGGAGACCAAAAACTTTACTGAATATAAAATTACAGAGTACATATCTGGAGTATTTCAAGGATAGAAACGTATAAGGTGTTCGATGTGCCACGAGTTGGGAACATCAACTCCTTCTAAGTCACTTAGGCGATAAGAACCTAGTCGAGTAACCTCTTTGACGACATAAGGCCCTTCCTAGGGGGAAGAGAGCTTGTGCAACCCTTCAGTTTTTTGTTTTCTACGGAGAACGAGATTGCCGACAGCAAATGAACGACCTTTGACGTTTTGGTTGTAGTACCTCCACAAGCCTTCCAGATATTTAGCTGTACGGATGCATGTGATTAGGCATTCTTCCTCGGTCCTGTCGACGTCCTCAGACCGAACAGCCTCGGCCTGATCTTCATCATAGTTTTCCACTCTAGGTGCTCGGAAAGTAACGTCCGCTGGTAGTATGGCTTCTGAGCCATAGACCAAAAAGTATGGAGTCACGCCGGTGCTGCGACTAGCTTGAGTAAGCAGTCCCTAGATAACAGCTAGATGCTCCTTGAGCCATCTGCCCAGGTGCTTTTCTTCTTTCTGATATAATCGCTTTTTTAGGGCATCAAGGATCATACCATTCGCCCGTTCGACCTGACCGTTGGCTCTTGGATGGGCAATAGAAACATACTTGATGGAGATGCAACGGTCTTCATAGAAGTCCCAGAAGTGATGGCCAGTAAACGTAGTTCCAAGATCGGTGATGATGCTGTTTGGTAGACCAAATTTGTGGATGATATCTTCAAAGAGCTCAACTACCTTCTTTGTAGTAGCCGAGACGAGCGGTTTATATTCAATCCACTTGGAGAACTTGTCAATGGCGACATATACGTACCGGAAACCACCTGGAGCTGGCTTGAAAGGCCCAATCATGTCTAGTCCCCAGCATGCAAAGGGCTAGGAAGCTAGGATGGTTTGCAGCTCTTGCGCCGGCATGTGTACTTGCTTAGCGAAGAATTGGCATCCTTCACAATGTCGGACGAGGTCTTCTGCATCAGTGATGGCTATTGGCCAATAAAAACTAGCTTGGAAAGCCTTGCCAACCAGTGTTCTCGAGGCCGCGTGGTTGCCGCAGGAACTAGAGTGAATTTCGAGAAGTAGCTTCACTCCCTCCTCTTGGGAGATGCATTTCTACAGTAAAGTTTGCCGTCCACCAACACGTAAAGCTTGCTTTGATGAACTAGGCATTCAGTTTTCAGTCTTGTCCGCAGGTACCTCGGCGCTGGTGAGGTACTTCATGAATTGCTCCCTCCAATCGGCGACCAGTGAAGGTACCGCAAGTACCAACTGCTCGGCAAGGGGAACCTCTTCGACTTCCTTATATTCTTTGATGGATGGCGCCGGGAGATCTTGAACGAAGACACTCGGTGGGACCACGACGCGAGAAGAACCCAGCTTTGATAAGTGGTCGGCGAGTTGATTTTGGTCACGTACCATGTGGTGATACTCGATGCCATAGAATTTTCCTTCAAGCTTTCTGATTTCAGCACAGTAAGCATCCATCTTATCGCTGGAATAGGACCAGTCCTTGTTGAGCTGATTGATAACCAGCGCGGAGTCCCCGTACACCATGAGGCATTTGACGCCGAGCTCTACAGCTATACGAAGACCATAGAGACACGCTTCGTATTCCGCGACGTTATTGGAGGCCGGGAAGTGTATCCGGAGAACATAACGTAGCTTATCCTTGGTCGACGTAATGAACAGAATGCCTGCACCAGCACCGTTGATGTTAAGGGCGCTATCAAAGTACATCACCCAGTGTTCGGGGCAAGCAGCGGCGATGGGCTCTTGGATCTCAGTCCATTCAGCGACGAAGTTAGCGAGCGCCTATGACTTAATGGTAGGTCTGGTTCTGAATTTGATGGAATAGGTTCCGAGCTCAATAGCCCATTTAATGATGCGGCCATTGGCTTCTTTGTTGCGAAGAATGTCCCCTAGAGGGAACTCAGTGACCACGGCGATCTTGTAGTATTTGAAGTAGTGTCGGAGTTTGCGCGACGCAATAAGAATGGCGTATAACAGCTTTTGTACCTAAGGGTAACAAGTTTTGGGCTCATTAAGTACCTCGCTGATGAAGTAAACTGGACATTGTACTTTATAAGCATGCTCGGCCTCTTCGCGTTCGACGACAATAGCTGTGCTCATGACGCGAGAAGTGGCGGCGATGTATATTAGCAGAGTTTCATCTGGCCTTGGTGCTGTCATGATCGGTGGCTTTGTTAAGAACAACTTGAGCTGCTCGAAAGCTGAGTCTGCCTCCTCCGACCAGGAAAAGCGCTCGGAGGCCTTGAGGAGCTTGAAGAAAGGTAGCCCTTTTTCGCCGAGGCGTGAAATGAAGCGGCTTAAAGCAGCCATGCAACCTGTAAGCTTTTGTATATCCTTGACACATGTTGGTCATTTCATATTGGTGATGGCGGAGACTTTGTTAGGATTAGGCTCGATGCCTCGAGCACTGACGATGTAGCCCAGCAGTATACCGGATGGAACTCCAAAGATGCACTTTGAAGGGTTCAGCTTCCATCGGTACTTGTTCAGGTTGGCGAAGGTTTCTTCGAGGTCGCCGATAAGGTTGTCGGCTGTCTTGGTCTTGATGACCACATCATCGATGTATGCTTCGATGTTGCGGCTGATTTGTTGGTCGAGGCACATCTAGATGGCCCTTTGATAGGTAGCCCCGGCATTCTTAAGTCCGAAGGACATAGTTTTGTAGCAGTATGCACCGAAAGGCATAATGAACGACGTCTTGATCTGATCTTCTTCCTTGAGGGAGATCTGATGATAGCCGGAGTAACAGTCAAGGAAGGAGAGTAGTTCGTAGCTAGCGGTAGAGTCTACAACCTCGTCTATCCGAGGCAAGCCATAGGGGTCTTTAGGGCAGTGTTTGTTAAGATCAGTATAATCAACGCACATTCTCCATTCTTTATCCTTTTTTCGAATGAGAATAGGGTTCGCTAACCAATCTAGATGATACACTTCTTTTATAAACCTGGCAGCTAAGAGCCATTTTATTTCTACCCTAATAGCCTCCTTCGTGTCTGGCATGAATTGGCGGAGTTTCTGCTTGATCGGTTTGGCGGTTGACGAGATATTCAAGGAGTGCTCGATCTTCTCCCGTGGTACCCCTGGCATGTCTGCAGGTTTCCAAGCAAACACATAGGCATTGGCACATAGGAAGGAGATGAGCGTGCTTTCCTATTTGGGGTCAAGGTGAGCCCCAATCTTCACGGTCTTGGAGGCATCGTCGAGGCCGAGGCTGACCTCCTTGATTTCCTTGGACTTGGCAGAGGCGCGGGGAAGCTCTAGCTCTGGAATCTCCATGTCATCGGTGGGTGCTGTCTTGGCTTCGGCGACCACGCTAGCCATCTGGATGGAGAGGTCGGTGGCTTCGGTGAGAGCGAGACTCTCTGTCTCGCAGGCGTAGGCAATGGAGAGGTTGGCGCGCAGAGCCAGGACTACTGCAGGCGAAGGCATCTTCAACACTAGATATGCATAGTGCGGTACGACCATGAATTTGGCCAGAGCTAGCCGGCCAAGTATGGCATGGTAGGCGGTATCGAAGTCGGCGACGTAGAAGTTGATATGCTCGACGTGGTAGTTGCTTGCCGTGCCGAACTGTACTGGTAGGGTGATCTCTCCAAGTGGTCTAGATGCCCTTCTAGGTACCATACCCCAGAAGGAGGAGTTCGAGGGTGTGAGTTCTGATATTGCGAGGCCCAACTCCCTTAGGGCCCCAGCGAAGAGTAGGTTCAAAGCACTGCCACCGTCAACAAGGACTTTTCTGAAGAGCACCTTCTGGATGGTTGCGTCGAGGACGAGGGGGAAACGCCATGTGTAGGGTATGTCTACCCACTAGTCGGCCCTGCTGAAGGTGATGGGGACCTCGGACCATGGGCGATAGCTAGGGTCGGCGGTGGTTTCCTCCAAAGTGACAACGAGCACTCGTCGGGCGGCGAGCTTCTGTTCCCTTCTACTCTTAGTGGAGGCAAGGCCCCCGAAGATGGTGGCGACCACCTTATCGTGGTCCTGAAAGGCGTTGTTGTTGCCCCCAGGTGGTCGGCGACCTCTGGCTCCATCGTTGGTGTCGTCATCGAGCCTCTTGTCCTGGAACTCCCTAGCTAGACTAATGCAGTCCTTCATCTTGTGTTTGGCGTTCTTGTGAAGAGGGCACGTGCCGTCGAGGATCTTTTGGTACTGTTCATCGTAGTTACGCTTGGCACGAGGTTGACTAACAGCGGCGACGATGTGTTCTGGCTAGCAGCGGTGATTTTGGCTAGGCCTGTGTCCTCCTGTTCGATCACGGCCGCTATCGCGGTGGTAGCTGCGGTCATCGAGGCGGCGGTCGCTGTGACGTCGGTCGTCGGGGTGATCGTCGTAGCGGTGAGGCGGGCGTTGAGTGCCTGCATCCTCGTTGAAGCGCACCTCGGCTTCCTCAGCATCGGCGTACTGGTTGGCGGTAGTTATCATTTTGCCGATACCAGTGGGCAGCTTGCGGTTGAATTTGGAGCGAAGCTCGCGATGGTGGAGTCCTCGGATAAAGGCGGTGATGACTTCAGCTTCTGTGATGTTGGGGATAGAGTTCCTCATCTCAGAGAAACGCCGGATGTAGCTGCGGAGGAGCTCGGATGGCTTCTAGTTGATGCGGCTGAGATCATGCTTCATGCCAGGTCGAGTACATGTGGCCATATAGTTGTCGGTGAAGACTTTCTTCAACTCTTCCCATGACCTGATGGAGTCTGGCGCAAGGCTGGTAAACCAGCTCATGGCGGGTGGCGTGAGCATGACGAGGAGATAATTTGCCATGACGCTGGTGTCTCCTCCCGCGGCGCGTACGGCAATGGCGTAAGCCTGCAGCCACTGAGTTGGGTTCATTCTTCCTTCGTAGGGCTCGACCCCGGTGATCTTAAAACCACGGGGCCATCAAAGCATTCAGAGTGCCCTTGTGAAAGCCAAAGGCCCCTTAGGGTTGTCGACGCCGTCGTCTGTGGCATTGTGGTCGGGGATAGGCTCAAGGGCTGAGTCCGGGTTGCCGTACTCCTTTTCGTAATCCTAGCGGCGATGCACTTCGTCTTCATGGCGACCAAAGCGATGTTGCTCAATACGCCGTCGCGCATCCCAGAGGTTGTTGAGATGTACTCTAGCATCCTATTCGACCTCCTGGTCATGCTGGCGATGGTTTTGGCGTGATACCCCCTAGGTCCCCCTAGAGAGGTAGCGACTGGTCGGTGAAACGACTTTGACTAGGGCGGCGATTGGATCTCGGCGCAGCTGATCGGTGAATCGTGCTCATAGAGCACGAAGGTCTTTGATCCTCGTGAATCTCATTGACCTGATAGTGAGCCGCTTTAAGCATGGCAGCGATCTTGGCAAGCTCAGGCGTTTGAGGGAAACGAGCAAGCTCGTTGGCGGCTACTGCCAAATTGGTGCTTGGAGTCTTGAAGACGTCGTGGCCATCGACATGAAGAAATTCCTCATCGAGGTCGTGGTGGAGCGGGAGCGGTCTTCCTTGAGAATCAAGCCAATTATTCTGAGCAGCCTCGGCCCTCGTGATGGCTGCCTCATTTTCTCGCCGCTGCGCGCGGTTGACATTCTGGTTCTCCCAAGCAACGCGCTCCTCCTTGGTTTCACCATTCCGAGGAGGGCTGTCGATGCTGACGTTGAAGATCACACCACCCCGGAAGGGTGGAAGGAGAAATTGGTCAGAGAAGGTTTCGGCGAGGGTCTCTGTAGAGCCTTGAGACTCAGAGCCTGGAGTTTCTTCCAAGATGGTCTGGAGGTGCACCCCGGGGCTTCGGCCTAAGTGTAGCGTGTTGACGGCTGGTGAAAGCTAGATGGTGACCTGGTCGGTGAGTTTGCCCCTTAGGGCATGTTGGTAAGTAGCGGCGGCGTTGGTGAATCCGAAAGGTAGGGCTGTAACACCTGTAGTTTCCCGAGCAACCTCCGATAGATCTGGATCGGAGGGTGGTCGGCGCTGAACCAGAGTGTCTAGTGCCGAATCGATGATGGAGAGACAATTGGCGAGCTTCAGTCCGACCTGATCGATGGATTCGATCAGATCGTCGTTGTTGATTGGCCTCTTCTGGTAGCGAGGAAGCGGAAGGCGAGTCATCGCCGAAGGAGACCTCAGAATTGGCTTCAAGATCGGATCTGCAGTTGCAGGTGTGGAGGTGGCCAGCGCAGAACCGATCTGCCCCGGCTTGAGGAGCTCTTCAACTCCGTCAGTGTTGATGACCCACGAGATGGATCCGACCGTGAAGATCTGGCTAGGTTGCGGAAGGGACAAAGAGACTACGGAAAAAGCCATCTTGTTTGACAAGGACACAGCACGCACACCCCTACCTGGCGCGCCAACTATCGACAGAATATCGTCGGCAGTCCTCCGAGGGGTATCCCATGAAGGTAGATTGATCGGCAGAGGAGCGCGAGATTAAGAACAAGAAGGCAATAGAGACACATGAGTTAGACAGGTTCAGGCCGTCAGTATGACGTAATACCCTACTCCTATGGTCTGTTGGTTTATATTAGCTATCGTATGATATGCCGTGATTTTAGAGGGGGTCCCTGCCCGCCTTATATAGTCCGGGAGGCAGGGTTATAAGTCGGTTAGATCTGAGAGATAACCGGAAAGTAATAACTGATTATAAGAATCTTGGGATCATACATATCCTAACAGATCTCGTAGTATCTTCAGGATATCTTCCCGATGTCTTACGGAAGGCGCCGAGCAGAGTCGTGCCCCACAAGGCTTCTTCTTGTGGGCTGGGCCACCCCTAGGGGCGCAGCCCATGTGGTCTGCCGTGGGTATCCGGGGTCGTACACCCCACACCAGACGGCCCAGACTAGGCCCGTAGGCGCGACCAAGTATAAAATCATGAGTTAGGGTTTCCTCTCTCATCTCCCACTCCTCTCCGAGCTCCCTCTCCCGAAACCTGATAGGATGCGGTGCACTTTCTTCCCTGAGCGCGCACCTCTCCCTCTCCGAGCCACACCACTGCCTCTCCCACTCTCCATCTCCCTCTCTGAGCCAGTGGTCTCCCTCTCCCTCTCAGGCACAGGTGGCATGGGCGCCGCGGTGCAGCGATTTCTCCAGGCGGATGCGGCAAGGCTCCCCTCCATCTTCTCTAGGCGCAGGTCATGGCTGCCCTACGGCTTCTCCAGGCACGGGTAAGGCTCCTCTCCGGCTTCTCTAGGCGTGGGCAAGGCTCCCTCTCCACCATGGCATAGCGGACTGCGGTGGATTAGGTCGCGGGTGTGGACTGCGAAAAGTGACGGGTCGTTATCCGCCGCCACACGAAGCAAGCCGAGAGAAACTACGCGGAGCAGATCCCGAGCTCTCTCCGGGCTTAAGGGGTGAGCACCAGACCGGATGGTCATGACCGAGGGCGTGCCAGTCAATCCCTGCAATTAACAGGTCAATTCGACCCTGCAATTAAGGGGTGAGGACCATGCTCTTCTTAGTAGATAGATCTACTAACCGCCAGTGTCCAATCTAACACGCTATCAACAGGTCGAGTCGTTTGATGCAGCATTAATAGCGGAGTCATACTGGATACTGGTGATCAATGGATCTATCTCCAAATGGATCATGACTTCAAACATTCGCCATGTACGATGAGGACCGAGATAGATTGGTCATTAAAACAGGATCTAATGTCAGAAATTTAATTCAACTGTGATAGTAATCAGCAGACGATAGATTAAAACAGATAGAACCAACAAATCTCAATCTAGATCGTGCGATTGGTGATATTGTATTAAACACCAAACTATCTAACACAATATCGATAACTTTGATTAATACCAACGTTTACAAGAGATCAGTGTCTGTTGCAGCATTGTGAAAGTTGATATGAATCGATAACTAATCAATACCGCAATTTGTAAGAGATCAGTCATCTGTTGCAGCATTATAAATAACAATATAGATCGATAACTAATTTATACCGCGACTCGCAAGAGATCAGTCGTCTGTTGCAGCCTTACAAGTAACAATACAAGTCGTGACGGATACTCACAAACAAGCCGGAGGTCAGGTCATCCGATGCAGCCCTGCTTGCCCGAAGAACTCGCCGAAATCTACTCTACTCCTGCTCCTAAGGGGTGGCCGGAGCCGAAAAAGTAAAGGTACTGGATTTGTTTGATCGATGTGAGATGTCCATTACAATGGCCGAGGTTCAACATTTATACCCAAGGCCTGACTACGAGTCCTGGTCGAACAAAACTGGTTATGAAAACTCAAAAAAAACGAACAAAACTTTCTAATTTAAGATAACTTGGACTCCAATCTTTCCTTTCTATGGAGCCCGACATGTCCTCATACTCTATGCCTTGTTGATCCTGTCGATAGGGCCCATCCTTTCGGACCGATGATGTCATCCTGATAGCGATACGATTAGCCTTTCCTTGCTGAATATTTCGGCTTTCGTTTGATGGATTTGGACTTTGAGGTCCCTTCTTCTTGAACCAAAGCTTAGTGTCAACAGTGGGTTCAGCGGATCCAGGCGCTGGCGGCTGGATCTGGCTAGCAGCGTCCGGATCCGGCAAGCGGGTGGCCGGATTTGGCGAACAGCGGCCGGATCTGGCGAGCGGGTGACCTCCTCCAGCGAGCTGGCATGGCGGAGGTGCAGATCCGACGAGCGGAGCGACGGTGCCTGGATGGGCTCGCTGGGCTTATCCACGGGTTTTTCTTTTTTTTGTTTTCTTTATTCGATTAACCGAGGCGGGCATCCAACCGCCTCGGAAAAGGTCCCATTTACCGTGACCTTTGGACCGAGGCAGTTGCGATGCCCGCCTCAATTAAGCCATTTCGTCCGCTTTGGTTAAGTTTCGTGTAGTACTTTAATTAGATATAACGGATGAGCAAAAATATGTTATATTTATTTGATATTATTCTAATTTCATCAGTATACATGCAGTTTAAACTTAGTCCTAAACATTCCTAGTGATCAGAACTGCTCTCTGTTGTTGTACTCGCAGCAGCACGCTAGGACACCGACTGCGGTGTAGCAATGTTCTGTAAAATTGGTGTGCCCCAACGAGACACATAGTTGCTGGCACTTGCCAAGAGTACATCCTGGCATCTTTATTGCAATCCACTGCAAAATAAACGTAAAGTAATAACCAAAGAACAATCATGTCGATGACAAGAAAAAAGGGATATAAACAGAATTGTTAAATTACATATAACTGATTCTACACGTCCTTGAGCGAAGCAGAGTGACATGACCAACACCATGATCGCACTGACCACTACAAAGAGAGGCATTATTGCATCCTTAATTAGTTTTGAGAAGAGCCATCAGATAGGCACCTTGTTGTTTCAAATCTAACCGTAGGACTCCTCTTATCTTGTGGCTTGGTTTGTGATGCTTCTATGTCCAATCTTTCGACCTTTTGTACAGGTACATGGATGAAGCAAATGTGGCCAATACTAATTAATTAGTGCTGCCATGCTTCCCTCTCTGTTAAGGAGATATCTTTATCTGCCATATTCATTTGATGCCTTACAACACTACTTTATCTCTATTGCAACTAATTAACTATTGCTTGACATTTGTGCGTGCATTGAGCCAACGATTAAATATTTCCTCCATTTCATATTACTTATCATTGTAGCATTCAAATTTTTCTATCAAAATATTTGTCATTCTCACATTCTAAAACACTCCACCCTTCATCAATGTAGTCACAAGGTTTCTTTAATTTGAAAACAAAAACACTTTGATGCAATTAATGAGGATAACAATGTCATTTGCTACATCTCCTTATTTAGTCTAAAATTTACTTGAACAAGTAATCTAAAACGACAGAAGTAGCGCCATAGCCATGTTGTTTAATGTTTATGACCAACAGTTCAGAGGGATGTCCCGTGTTTGGATTAATTAACATGTAGTCCAACACATGGCTAGTTGAATCTTTCTATCAAATATTTATCATTCTCACATTATAAAACACGGCATCTTTCGTTAATATAATGTACTCACATGAGTACTTAAATATGGAGAAACCATTGGCACATATATGTAACAAGGAGATAGTGATGTAATTTGCCACAGCTCCTCACTTGGTCTAAGTTCTGATATAATAACAAATAGTCAGAAATAGAGAGATTGTCTCCAAGAGCTAATCTCCATTCTTGAGCTCCTGTGACACCGGTAAGCATTTGATTTTGATTTGTTACTCTCGAATTCTTTGAATTCTAGATGGCTCGACGTCACCTGTTGAAGCACCCAAATTCTAATCCCAAACAATCAAATATTGGTCTCGTTGCAGAATCTAGTTTGTTCCATCTATCCATAGAATTATTAGGCTTTTGCATCCACGTTATATTCCAGTCAACGTCTCCTGAGTCCTGAGTCCTGAAAGAAGAAAAAGAGAAGATGAGTTCACACCCAAGCAGAAAAAACTGGTAGGTACATGCATGCGTGTGGAGCGTGCGGGAGAGACCCAACCCAAGAAATACTCCCATCGACCCACGGAGTCAAGTCTCCTGTGTGTGGAAGGCACCTGATGCGCTTCTACTGCGACGTGCAGCCACAAGCTTAGCTTTGCAGTTTCTTTTACTCCTAGCTAGCTAGCAGATCGATGAATCCAGCTAGCAATCGAGAAATAACTGAATTGACCTGATGACTACCGTGTGAGTGTGACAGTGTGAGCTTTCTCATGGTTGCTATTAGCTCTAGCTGATCGTTTGCCCTCAATGTAAGCCATACTCCATCATGTCCATGACTAAGCAAGGTCACTAATTTGTGTGGATTCTCTCATTGGGATGGTATTGGATATACAATTAATTGAACATATATAGTTAGGTTTTCCCAAACTCGTATCGTAGGCCTTCCCATAGTGTGAGTGGTGCTTGAAACTGTATAAGCTAGCCACGCTGTTGTGTGATGTCTGATCCAATTTCTACTAGCAGTGTGCCGGCATCGCTAGTGGTGCTCAAAAGACCTGCTGCATGCTACTTTCATAGCAAAAAGCTGCTCTCTCTTTGCTTCTCTCTCCATAGCACAAATAGGCACCGGCGCAACTACATTCACCGCTCTTCTTTTTTCTGGTATCACTCAAACTTGAATCGCTACTCACTGTGGTAAGAGTGGTGCTCCAATCTAATAATCTTCTCTCTCCTTTTTGGGCACCACTCAGGGAACACATTGCTGAGGGCCTTAGTTACATTAGTCGTCTGCCATTTTTTTAGCTTTGTTGAAGTAAGGACCCTTCTCGATCCTGACCAAACAACTGAGCATATATATAATGATATGGGCCGAATAAGAACTTAGCTTCCATGCATAACTAATTAGCACATGGGTTAATTAATTTCATGTATCATGCCTCCCGACAGGAATAATTATCCTTTTTCTTAATAATTTCCCACTTGCAAGGGCGTCTTCTGTGTTTCCACGAAAATAATTAGGGGTCCAATGTTTCAAACAATTTTTGTGGGGGGAGAGATCACACTAGAACATCACAGATTCCACACCTACTCTTTTCGATTTTCAGGGGGAATTATCAAGTCTGCCATCAATTTTCTGCTTGCAGACTATCATATCAAACTCTCAAGCTAGCTTGCATGGCATGTTATGCTTTTAGATTAGAATGGACATCTCAAAAATATTGCTCAAAGTCTTTTTCTAGGACAAAAGAGTATTGACTGGAATCAGTATTAGGTGTCAAGGTTTCTGCATGATTTTTAGCAATTTTTGGGACCAAAACAAAACTGTTGGCCTGTCGATCTCCGGTATGGAGATATCCGATCACTCTCTAGTGTTGCCGAGCACACACTAGTAATGCCGACCACGAACTGTCGTTGCCGACCACACATTATGGCTAGAGGTAGAGGAAGGGAGGGAGAGCAGAGCATACACACACAACCGAGACACCAGCGTTGGCTGGAGCTCTGTATAGAAGATGACAAATCTGAACTCTCTGTTTTTACGGAGTTGCAGTGGCAAACTATTTATACAACTCTATCCATCTAGTCCTAGTACAGCTACCATGCTGCTATAGTGACTAGATGTGACAGCAGGGCTGACTTTGGCGCCTGCCCCTACTGTGGCTACAGTGCGGCAGGTGAACCGTTCGGCGCCTGCCCCTGCAGCTGCTACAGTGCAGCAGCAGGGTGCCCTTTTCGGCACCGCCTTCCCCTGCTGCGCATTCATACAAGGCATGCAGCCGATTATCTAACAAAAACTGACCGATTCACAGAAGTACATCCATTTCTAGTTATATATCATTTTTTTTAATTTTTCTCTGAATGCAAGTCATCCTAAAACTCTAGTTATATGCTTCACCTTCTTATTCAATAATTATTTTGTCATTGAAAAATAACTTAGAGGACCACGCATTAACTAGGGGTATGTCTTTTAATATTCTCCTCATTTCATCTTAGATTTGCTTAAATCCCTATCTTAGGACGGAAGAAGTAGACCTTTGGAGGAGGGTCAAAGTCGTGATATTCCATTATATTGAGAAGTATCCCTATCTTAGTACGTTCTCAGTACTTTCCCGAACCTAATAGTATATTTGCTCTCATGAGCTGCATGTAATTAAGTGGTGGTTAGTATCAGATCCTTATTCTACTGCTTTTGTTTAAATATTTAAAAAAAATGGTCATTCATTTGGTTTCCTTGTTGTGTCAAATTACCAGACAGCTAACTATGATAAGATATATATATATATATATATATATATATATATATATATATATATATATAGAACTACTATTCTGTAGTTGGCCATAGAATAACTTATTCTGTAGCCACTTTGAGTTACGATAATTACTATGTTAATTTACAGTAACTCCTTACTAAGTGGTTTACTATAACATTATGGTAAATATTCTCATGTGTTATAGTAACCCAACTATTGTAAATATGTATTGACATTATGGTAAATTAGTATATAAAATTATGGTAAATAGAGGTGGCTACAGAATAACTTATTTTGTAGCCGGCTGCTGAATAGCCTCTCCCTATATATATATATATATATATATATATATATATATATATATATATATATATATATATATATATATATATATATATATATATATATATATTAGGGAGAGGCTATTCAGTAGCCGGCTACAAAATAAGTTATTCTGTAGCCACTTCCATTTACTATAATTTTATATACTAATTTACTATAATGTCAATACATATTTACGATAGTTGGGTTACTATAACACATGGGGATATTTACCATAACGTTATATTAAACCACTTAGTAAGGAGTTACTATAATCTCATAAATTAACATAGTAATTATCATAACTCAAAGTGGCTACAGAATAAGTTATTCTGTAGCCAGCTACAGGATAGTAGTTCTATATATATATATATATATGTCTGAATGATTATGATACACACTTTTGCTTTTTAGCATCGAGATTTAGATGTGTCATCGCTCGTCCATCCTTACCGCGTGCCAATTATTTTATCTAATCAGATTCCACCACCAAACTAATTTGCTAGTAGAGATATTCCGCACTAATCAGATTCCACCACCAAACCCAGCTTTTAGTGCCGTTGGTTAAACTGAGTATCAACTCTCAAGGGCCTTAATTATTTTCAAAAGTGCAGTTTATTTTTTTTACGTTTATTCTTTGGTGAAGTAGCTCCATTTCCACTGGACAATCTGTGTAGGTGGTTCTGCCGATGAGCAGAACAAGCAGAGAGAAAGAAAAAGGCAGTGCTGGTAATAGTACAACAGTGAAATTAACATGTTCTCTATTTCTGTGTTATGGATTACACATATATAGCAGATAACAAGGTAATAAATAGCGTATAGCGGGTTGGTAGCGGATTGACGTCGAGGTAGCGGATTGCGGATAGCGGGCGATATTGCGGATGATAAGTTCCAATAGCGGCACTTGCTAATCTCACATAATTTTAAATACATATATCATAAATAATGAGTATAAATAGACATTTAATTGCACTCAAAGAACTGATGTCTCACATATTTAAATTAATAAAACAAACATGGTGTGCCACGCATTAAATCATTACATTAAGAGTTTGCAAAGAAACATATTATTTGCTTCCACGTTACTGCGGCCTGCTACGTGCAATTGCGGCCCGCAATATCGCTTGCTATTCAAAATTACGGCCGTAAAGTTCCAGGTTGCAAAGTTCAGAGCGCTACCTCGTAGCGGTAGCGGTAATGGGAATGGAGCTTCTTTTTTCTAGATGTACATCTGTACTGCGAAAATTGGGAGCGTGATTGTTCTGTGTGCCATGTAAACGGTCGACCTATAGTCATCAAACAGCGACTATGAAAAATTGTCTCCAATCTACTGTGCCAGCGAAAATTGAGGTGTGTAAGTGTGTTAAGGATGTTGATATTTTTTTTTACTTCAGGGCTCCACAGAGATGCCAAAGTGTTTTTACATCCAACTGCTCAATCCCTTGAGCATCTAGCAAAAGAGATTTTAGACAACAAATGGGAATACCGATTGCTTCTCAAGCTAAAGACAAATGGGAATAGTGCCAAGCTATGGAATCTCCACCAGAAATGAACTCCGCAAACCGCCTATAAATAGAAACCACCATATTTCCACCCGCACCAAGCAAGCTCTCAAGGGCAAACATCTAGCTACCATCCTCTAATCTCTCTCTAGCATCCAGCAGAAAACAAGCTGACAATGTTTCGACGCACCAAGACCACCATGGCTCCTCCTACTGATGGTGAGGTGAGGATTCAGAAAGTTGACAAGATTGAGGTCGTCCACAACATCCTCTCCAAACCAAAACTGTATAACCCGACTGCGGCAACCGGGAAGTATGCTACTGCTGGTCATCAGGAGGTCACAGGCTGGAAGAAGATTGAGAACCCCAGCAGGCCTAGGAGTGTAGTTTCTGTGGAAGACATCAACAAGAGGTCTGAAAAGTACATCACAGAGATGAAGAAACGATTTCTTGGCTAGCTAGTACCTGAGCCTGTGATGACAAGGTGATGAAGATCTGATAGTATATAGGTGTCGTCCATATGGAATTGGTTTGGTTATATATATGTATATTTGATATTACCCTGTGGGATGGAATATATGAGAGACCCTGAGGGATGGAATATATGAGAGACTGCTTTAGTTATAAATGGTTTTATGCATGATTATGCATGTTATGTATATGATATATAGAACATAATGTTGAGTAACAAGCTTAGTGTCAATATGCATGATGCCTACCAATGGTCAGTTTTCACAAAGCTGTACAGTTTCATATATACTGTTCCTTTTATGACAATCTGAGTAGGAAACAATCAAATGCACCGCTGCTAGACAAACATGCTAAACTAAGGGTCTGTTTGAAACAAAAGAAATAAATTTTTTTTAGAATTACACTTACCGAGAATTGGGTATTGGGAACTTCAGCCTTCAGGGCGAAAGCTGACACAAGTCTTTCCTGTTTTCTTCTCTCTGATCCTGAATCTGTGCCTCTTCCTTTGTAACATCCAAATGGTTTACTCAGTTTTTGGGCATTTTGGACCATGTAATATCCAAAGAACATGGCACCCAAAAGCTCATGTATTTTTGCATTCTTTTTAGTTTTGTTCTTTTGGAGTATCTTAAAAAAAGGCTAATAAGGATGCATTGTTATGTCAAAAGTTGGTGGGTTACACTGGATGAAGTTCTTGTATATTTGCTTATACGGTTCATACATATGAGCAACTTCAGTACCGGGAGATGTTAGAGATACAGACCAACAACAACAGGTAGACAAGTCTCCCAGGTAGTGGTGTGGAAGGCACCTGATGCGCTTCTACATCGTGTAACTGCATGCTTAACTTTGCATCGATCGACCAGTTCAGCTAGCTAGCTGGCTACATAGATATCTATTTAGAATGATTTGAACTAACGTGGAGCAGCCTGAGCAACACATTAGATTTGCATCAGTGTCTTGCAAGTTGCTCGATGGATCAAGTGGAAATTATTATGCAAAAACCGCATTTATTGATTCCGGGACTGATTTCGATTCCATTTTGATTGCATGGGGATTGTCATTCATGAATATGATGTCTCAGCGACAGCATCAATCCCTGGGTACTTTATGGCGTTTGGCCCTCAACGTAAGCTCAACATACATACGTACCATTTCATCCCAGACTTATATGTCCCATTTTACCCAACATTTGACGCTGATATTTAGCTCTTGGAAAGCAAGGTTCAATTTCCTCATGGAGAAGATTACAGCATTTTTATGCGTGATCTGCACCGAATAAGAACTTAATTCCTCTTCAGGATGCTTCCATGCACTGTTAAGCATGCTAGTTGCGACCTGGATTAGTATTTGCCTCATCAATTGTTTCTCTCTCCCACTTGGTGAAACAAAAAGGAAAATGTGCTCTTTTTTGTTACTGAAATACTGAAAGGAATTTGTTTTCACACATCTCCAGCAGACCAGCAACATACAAGCACTTGGTGAATGGATGGAGGAGATCCACCAGCTTTCTCCTTGTCGTCTTGCCAACATGCTACTCCTATCTTATATCACCCCCTCGATTGAAACACTCCCATATATCGCTTTATTGAGGTGTTTATCCTATGGCTACACATTGTAGATGACTAATTCGATGACAGCAGTGAGATCGGTGACACATTCAACGATAATGATACATACCAGACTCCCGAACGGACGGACGCCTCGACCGCTCACTCCCGCAGTGCTCGCGCCCCTCCCCATTCTTATCCTTTCGCGTCCCATGCCCACACCTGACGATGCGGCATCGCTGCTTCCTGAGCGGCGGCGGCTCCTTCCCCCACCCCCGGCGTCCTCCTCCCCCCACCCCGGTGTCCTGCTCCTCTCCACCCCGGCACTCGATGTGGAAGCGGTGGCGACACCGCGGCAACGTGTGGGCCGTCGCCGTCAACCGTCGCGGTAGTCCTCGTCGCCACCACCAGCGATGGCCAGGCTCCGAAGCAGCCACCATTGACCTTTGCTCCCGACCCCCTGCGGTCGGAATCAACCGGCGCAATCTCCCCCTCCCCTATGTTCCCCGACCCCTGGCGGTTCCTTCCCCCACCCCGCCGTTGTGGGGGTATTAACCCCTATACCCTTACGGCTAGGCTTGGGCCGGCCCAGATCAAGGGGTCTGGCCCACTAGAAGACGACGCGCGGCCCGGCCAATCTGTTCGGAATCCCGCGCCAGGAATCAAGGCAGATTTGGAGGTCAAGCAAGATCCTGGTCGGTTAGAATATGAATCATTATCCGGCCACCTATGGCAATTGTAACTGGCTAGGATTAGTTTTCAGATCTGTAACCCTGCCCCCCGGACTATATAAGGCGGGCAGGGGACCCCTCTAAAAAACATCTCTCATTGACATATAGCAATACAATCAGACGCAGGACGTAGGTATTACGCCTCACGGCTGCCGAACCTGGATAAAACCACGTGTCTGTCTTGCGTCACCATCTTGTTTGTAGCTTGCGCATCTGTCTGCGGACAATCTACTACCTTGGGCATACCCCTAGGTAGACTGCCGACCATATTTCATCGACAGTGGCACGCCAGGTAGGGGGTGTGCGTACTGCTCTCCAAGCGAACAAGATGGTCATCATCCCCGGCTCCATGGCTACGCCGAACGGCCTCACGTTCACCATCGGCCAGATCACCTGGACCACTGGCTTCGACGACTTCATCGCCATGACCACGGAGGAGGCGCGGATTCAATCTACGTCGACCACTGCTTCACCTGCATCGGCTATGGCTCCGACCACGGTGGATCTGGCTCCGGCCACGCCCGCATCGTCTTCAGCCACGCCGACAACCCGTCGTCCGCTTCCTCGCTATAAAGGGAAGCAGATCGACAACACCGACCTGCTCGACTCCATCGATCGGGTCGGCACCAAACTTGCTGAAACCCTAGCTCTGGTAAGTTCAATTCAAAGTCAACCTAATGAGCAGGTAACCACTACCCACAACATATCTACCCGACTAGCTCGGGCCAGTCGTCCTGCACGACTTGGTACGGATCTCGTGGTCACATCTACTCCTGAAGGGCGCTCCGCTCGTCGCCAGCCAGCCTCCGCAACGGGTCTCCGGCTCTCCGAGTACGAAGCCTCGATGGAGAACTACCAGGCCCAGCCCTACGGCCTACGTAACTTCATCAACATGGTCCGGATTGAGGATTATCAAGAAGGATCCGTCCACACAGTTCAAGAGGGTGGCTCCAGCTCCTCGTCTGGCATCGCATCTAATGCCTCCGTCCACACCGAGCTCCAGCATCATGACGATGAAGGCGTTGAATACGATCTAGATATCCCAGACCACGCCCCGGGGTTCCCACGATTCCCATCTTTTCCACCAAGGCGAGGGGACTTGATCAATATTGTCAGTAATGACGAACCACCGGCAGTTAGTGAAACAGAACAAGAAAGGCTGGCACGCGAAGCACGCAATATTGACTGGTTTAATCAACGACAAATCGAAGCCGAGGCAGAAGAGGAGGCACGACGCATAAGGGTCCAGCCACGTGACCTTAACAATACCTTCGACAGGGTGGGGGACAAACAGGTCTTCAGGACTCCAAGCGCCAACATAGCTGTTGCTATGGCGACAATGCAACGACTACCCAATACCTCGGAAACCCTAGCAGTTCGCGATGATATACAAGCTTACCTGATGACTGCTATGGCCCAGACCGCACAGATTGTAAATCAAGCCTGTGCTCCATCCGTCTCAGTCGAGTCAAGCCACAGCCGCCAGTACTCAAGTCGCTCACAACCACCCAACCAATGTGGCTCGCACAACGATGACCCCTTAGACAACCGTCAAGGCGGAAACGGTGGCCATGATGGTGGTCGAGACGACAACTGCCGCAACTACCGGGACGACAACCACCGAGACAACCGTGACAATCGCCATGATAACCGCGGTCGCAGGGTTAACCAGGGTGGCAACCGGGATCGCCGCGATGGCAATAACGATCTCCGCCATTACCTCGGAGAATGCGATCTGCGCGATCGCATTAACCAAAGAGCCCACGATCGTGCATCCCACGAAAGTTATCGCTGTATGGAATACGATACTACCCATGGCCCTCCGGGTTTGAAGCAGTTTACTTCTCACCTTCGCCAAGTCATATGGCCCAAGAACTTCAAGCTCGATAAACTTTAGAAGTACGACGGCAAGGAGAACCCCGAATTATGGGTTATGCTCTACGAAACCGCATGCAGATCAGCCATGGCTGACGAGCACATCATGTCTAATTACTTCCCAGTCGCCGTCGGCCATGCAGGCCACCAATGGCTAGTTAGCTTGCCGGCAAACTACTTCGATTCTTGGCAGGAGCTCAAGCAAGCTTTCATCGACAACTTCATTGCTACTTGCGAGCAACCCAGCAACAAATATGATCTGCAGTGGATTCGAGATTGGAAAGATGAGCCACTGCGCGAGTACATTCGGCGTTTCTTGGAGATGCGCATCAAGGTCCCATCAATCTTCGACAATGAGGCAATCGAGGCTTTCATCACTAGCCTCCGCTTCCACGATGCCCTAAGGGACAAGCTCCTCCGCAAGAGACCTGAATCAGTCACAGCGCTCCTAGCCACTGCTAAGAAATATGCGGACGCCGATGATGCTAAAAAGATAATCATCGAAGAAGCAGCAAGGGTTCCACGCTCCGACCACCCCCCACACCGCGGTGACTACCACGGCAACCGTGGTCGGAACACCAATTTTGATCGCCACAACCAGCGCAACGACTCCCGCGACCACCGCGACCAGCGTAATCGCCGTGATGATTATAGGGGCAAGCGTGCTCGGGAAGACGACGGCGAGGTCAACACTATTAAAAAAGGTGGCGGATGTCATAACTATGAAGAAGACTATGCCAAAGCATTGAAAGGGCCCTGCCAGCTCCATCCCAAGTCAAACCATACCATGGAGAATTGTCGCGTTCTCAAGTCTATCTACACGCGTCAACAGGCTCTGGATACATCCGACAAGCCTAATGACGCAGGGGAACAGCGCAACGAGGACAACGACAATGAAGACGCAGATCTCCATCACAAGTACGTCAAGCCAACCGATCGCGTCCACACCATCATTGGAGGCAAAGTGTCCATCGAGACCAAACAAGAACGCAAGATGCTCGCCGATCCACGGCTCCCTCCTTGGTCTCACCGTGAGATCTCCTTCAGCAGAAAGGACCAATGGGCTACAATACCCGAGCCAGGACGTTTTCCTCTGGTCCTTGACCCTTGTATCAACAAGGTTCAGTTCGATAGAGTGCTAATTGACGGCGGCAGTTCCATCGATATACTGTTCAAGAACAGTCTGCCAGCCCTGAAGATAACCCAGGCGGATCTCAAGCCATACGAGGCACAGTTCTAGGGTGTTGTCCCCGGACAGAGCTCTACACCTCTCGGGCAGATCACGCTACCTGTGCAATTTGGTACCCCGGACCACTTCCGCACTGACTACGTCAACTTCGTGGTCACTAACTTCGACGGCACCTACCATGCTATCCTTGGTCGACCATCGCTCACCAAATTCATAGCCATACCTCACTACAGGTATTTGGTGCTCAAGATGCCTATCGAGAAAGGGGTTCTAACTCTCAGGGGCAACGTATACGCAGCTTATACCTGCGAGGACGATAGCTTCAAAATAGCAGAGGCTCATGACCTCTCTATTCGCATGGCTGAGACCATGCTCGACGCCAAGAAGACCTCAGCCGACCACCTAGGGATCCTAGAGCTCGAGGCTCCACGCAAGAACATCAAGTCCAAGGAGCACAAGGTGATCCAGCTGGTCGACGGTGATCCCAGCAAAACGGCCCTTATCGAGGCCAACCTGGATCCTAAATAGGAAGACGTGCTCGTCAGGTTCTTGAGGAGCAACGTGAGTGTGTTCGCATGGAAACCTGCTGACATGCCCGGTGTACCTCGGAACTTGATCGAGCACTCCTTGAATGTCAACGACAAGGCCAAACCTATCAAGCAGAAGCTACGACGGTTTGCTCACGACAAAAAGGAGGTGATTAGGGTAGAAGTTACATGGCTTTTGGCAGCTAGATTTATCAAAGAAGTGTATCATCCGGAGTGGTTAGCCAACCCGGTTCTTGTATGCAAAAAGAATAATGAATGGAGAATGTGCGTTGATTACACTGATCTCAACAAACACTGCCCTAAAGACCCCTTTGGCTTACCTCGCATAGACGAGGTCGTAGATTCAACCGCCGGTTGCGAGCTGCTTTCCTTTCTTGATTGCTACTCTGGTTATCACCAGATCGCTCTCAAAAAGGACGACCAGATCAAGACATCCTTCATCACGCCTTTCGGCGCCTACTGCTACATGACCATGTCGTTCGGGCTCAAGAACGCCGGGGCTACCTACCAACGCGCCATACAGGCCTGCCTCAAAGACGAGATAAAAGACAACCTCGTCGAGGCTTATGTTGATGATGTAGTTGTCAAAACCAAGGAAGCACATACCCTTGTTGACAACCTGGAACGCACCTTTGCAGCCCTTAATACATTCCAATAGAAATTAAACCCAAAGAAGTGCATCTTTGGTGTTCCTTCTGGTATACTTCTTGGCAACATCGTCAGTCACGACGGCATACACCCTAACCTAGAGAAAGTCAAAGCTGTCTTAGACATGAAGCCACCCAAAAAGGTGAAGGATGTTCAGAAGCTTACCGGATGCATGGCTGCTCTCAGTCATTTCATATCAAGATTAGGCGAAAAAGGATTACCGTTTTTCAAGCTGCTCAAAGCATCTGAGAAGTTTGAGTGGTCGGAGGAAGCAGACGCTGCCTTCACATAGTTGAAACAATTCCTTACATCACCTCCGGTCCTCACTGCTCCCAGAGAAGACGAAACCCTCCTGCTTTACATTGCGGCAACTAATCAAGTGGTCTCCACTACCATGGTGGTCGAGCACGATGAGCCTGGTCACGCCTACAAGGTACAGCGACCAATCTATTTCATCAGTGAGGTACTCAATGAATCCAAGACTAGGTACCCACAGATTCAGAAACTGATCTACGCCATACTGATAACATCCCGAAAGTTGAAACATTACTTCGACGGATATCGTGTGGTGGTCATGACCGAGTACCCTCTGGGAGACATCATTCGCAACAAGGATGCGAACGGGCGCATCGTAAAATGGGCAATGGAGCTATGCCCTTTCTCCTTGGAATTTGCAAGCCGTACTACAATCAAGTCTCAGGCACTCATCGATTTCATCGTCGAGTGGACAGACTTAAGCACACCTGCCTCTTAGGGGCCCGATGAGTATTGGAAGATGTACTTCAATGGCTCTCTCAACATCGACGACACAAGAGCAGGAGTCCTTTTCGTGTCACCATCCAAGGAGCAGCTCTGATACGTCCTCAGGATTTATTTCCTAGCATCTAATAACGCCGCTGAGTACGAAGCATGCCTGCATGGTTTGCGCATTGAGGTCGAGCTCGGTGTCAAACATCTCTATGTCTACGGAGACTCGGCTCTGGTCATCAACCAACTCAACAAGGACTGGGACATGACCAGCGAAAAGATGGATGCATACTGCAAATCGATCAGAAAGCTGGAAGGCAAGTTCTATGGCATCGAGTACACACACGTGGTCCAGGACAAAAATCAAGCAGCAGATGCGCTATCAAAGTTAGGATCATCCCGAGCCAAAGTCCCACATGGCGTATTCATTCAAGACCTGCTCACGCCTTCCATCGAAGAGGAAGATTCGACGGTCGACAAGCCTCCAGACCAGCTATTGGTGGCTACGGTTCCGGCGTCAAACACCACCGAGCCATCTCCGACCACTAATGAGCCTGACTGGAGAGTACCTTTCATCAAGTACCTAACAGATGGTAGCGGTTACACTGATCGGACAGAAAATGAACGCCTAATGCATCGCAGTAAGCAGTATCTGCTCGTCGATGGCAAATTATGGCGCAAGAACGCAAAGGAGGAAATCTTGATGAAGTGTATAACCCAGGAGGATGGCGAACATCTCCTAGACCAAATCCACTCTGGCTTTTGCGGCAACCACGCAGCCTCGAGAACGCTGGTTGGCAAGGCTTTTCGAGCAGGGTTCTATTGGCCATCAGCTGTAGCCGATGCAGAGAAGCTAGTCCGCCATTGTGAGGGTTGTCAGTTCTTCGCTAAGAGAATCCATGTACCAGCACACGAGATTCAGATAATACCAGCCTCTTGGCCCTTCGCATGCTGGGGACTGGATATGATCAGGCCCTTCAAACCAGCTCCTAGGAAATTTACATGTGTCTTTGTGCTGATCGACAAATTTTCTAAGTGGATAGAGTACATGCCCCTGGTACAGGCATCTTTAGAAAAGGCTGTCACGTTCATCGACCAGGTCATCCACCGCTTCGGCATACCCAATAGCATCATCACTGATCTGGGTACTCAGTTCACCGGGAATGCTTTTTGGGACTTCTGCGATGAAAGGAGCATAGTAGTAAAATACGTCTCGGTGGCGCACCCTAGAGCTAATGGATAGGTCGAGTGAGCAAATGGTATGATCTTGGACGCACTTAAGAAGAGGATGTACAGAGAAAATGACAAAGCTCCCGGAAGATGGCTCAAAGAGTTACTAGCCGTGGTCTAGGGCCTCAGAACCCAGCCCAGTCGCAATACCGGCGTATCACCATACTTTATGGTTTACGGTGCTGAGGCAGTGCTCCCAGCAGATATAGCCTTCAGATCAGCACGGGTAGAGAACTTCGACGAAGACAAGGCCAATGAAGTGTGGGAGCTAGAAGTGAATAGTGTAGAAGAGAAGCGGCTTGATTCTTGCGTATGTACAGCCAAATACCTTGCTGTTTTGCGCAAGTACTACAACAAGAACGTTAAGGAGCGGTTCTTTGTGGTTGGGGACCTGGTCCTGAAGTGGAAGACGAATCAGGCTGGTGTCCACAAACTCGCAACTCCATGGGAAGGGCCCTTCATGATCAAGGAAGTTACACGACCAACGTCTTACAGGTTAGCTCACCTAGACGGTATGGACGTACCCAATTCATGGCACATTGACAAGCTTAGACGTTTCTATGCTTAACTACTAAGATATGTACTCCTCTTGTACTTTCGATTTAATTCAATAAAGCTATTATGATTTCTTCGACCACTCTAATGTGTCACTTTGAAGTCTATTGTTATTCTAACTCAACCAGTCAAAACTAACCACCATTCCTTCTCGGGTTTTCAGAGCAGGCCCTGTCTTCGGTTCCTCCCAACGCATGCATGGGATCTGCTCTCTACGCTATGGGTGATTGGCAGGTCCTCTCTAGTTTGACTTGTCTGCGTCTACGTGTGCACAGGCTACGCAACTCACACTCTGACTACAGGACAAACTAGGGCCATACAAACCTGTCAGGATGACATGTCGACTAAACTGGTACAACTAAACAGAACGCTAACATGTTCTCACTTAGTTACACCAACACGAGATCCAAGCTTAAATACGTTTTCTACAAAACAAACAAGCTTATGCTGATATACAGTTACGTTATTACAAGCTTGCCTAAAAAGGTCTAAGTTTACAATAACACAACTACATCTTCTTCTACAGCTATAGCCTATCCTATTGGCTGGTCGGGGCACGCGGCACCTGCTGCTTGCTGGGCCTAACATCGTGCTTGAGTCTCAGGGACTCTTGTACTGGTCAAGCTGAAGAAGATGGCCCCACCGATGCCTGGCTGGTCGAGACCGCAGGCTTCGCCGGTTGGCTTAAAACTGACGACGCTTCTAGCTGACTTGTTGATGGCGTACCCTGTACAGGTGCTGTCCCGCCTCAACACAGGTTAATGTCGCCAATTATTTTTGCCAACAAGTCCAGCTGGGTCATCCGAAGCTCCTCAGCCTTGTCTGGATCTACCTCCTTCGGGTATCCAGCCTCCAAGCGCTTGAGATCGATCAAGGGGTAGTGAGAACGCACCATGCTTAGCACATGTGCGCCTATGTACTCACTTGCCTCCTTCACGAACTCCTAGAACCATCCCCATGCCTTTCGGCATCTATCGACCAGTCCGAGCTGTGGCGTCCTTGGCACGTCCTTTGTAAGTGCTGGATCGATAAGGTTAAGGACCGGCAAAATGCCCGTTGCCACTTCTTGGCACCGGTTTTTCCATGTGTCCCGATCCTTGGTGATCTCTTGGCACTGCGCCTTCCAGCCGTCACGGTCTTTTATCATGGCCTCCAGATGCTTCTTGGCATTGACTTTTAAAACTGCAAACAGCGCAAGCTATTAAAACGTCATACCACGACAACATAAGGCGAGCAACAAAAGTGAGCAAAGGGGTTTGGAAAACTTACTTTTTAGTTCCTCTTTCATCTTGGTCGTTTTGGTCCCGGAGCTACGACTAGTCATGCGCCAGTTTTCTGTTGTCCTCCTTCAGGCGATCACACTCTACGACCGCACGACTGTTCTCCTCTTGGAGACGGACCACTTCGGCTTCTAAGCCTGCACTACAGCTGTTACTACCAACAACGCAACAACACTTGTCATGCACTCGTTGTGATAAAGTGACTACTTACTTATTCTTTCCTGCTCTTTGTTACTGAGCTGGATGACCAGGTTTTGGTTCTAGGACTCTTGCTCTGTCCTCTCATGGTTGGCGGCTTCAAGTTGGTGGCGCAAGCATTCCACTTCGGCCGTCAGCTCTTTATTGCTTGCAGTGATCCCCTCGATCTGGTCAAAGCATTTCTTACGGTACCTTGCGGTCTTCATTAAGTGCATGTGTGCAAAAAGCTAAGTAAGAAAGTTTGACTAGATAGCAAGATCAGGTGGTGAAGCAAAGCATACCTAAACCTCCGTCACCAGTCGTTTCGCCGCTCGTTCAACTTTCTTGGTCTCTTTGACCTCTGGGATTTCCTCATGAACAACCCATTGGTCGTTTCGCCAGCGCAACACATACACATGTTTTTGCTTGTCCTGTGGACGGCCCAGGACCTCCTCTACTTCGTCCTCTTCGGGCTCTTCTTCGGGTATCGGTGCTGGTCCGGAGTTAGCAGCTTCTGTGGTCACTATGGCCTTCCCACGGGCTGCAGCATCGACAAACATGCTCTGTGCTCTCACCTCCGACCGTTGCTCCTCGGTCTGTTCTGTTACCCTTGGTGCTAAGGTGTTGCCCTCAGCAGGGTTGGTACTCGGAGCACTTGTGCTTGGCTCGGCTCTCCCCTCGACCTCCTGCTCAGGGACTGTTGTCTGACTGCTTGAGTGCTGAGGCTCCGACCGACTTTCTGCTATGGGTTCCTCCATGGCTGGATGCTGGGCAGTCTTCTCTGACATTGCTGGCGGAGCCACGTTGCTCCCGGCTAGTTGGTCTAGATTTTCGGTGGATGCTGAACTAGTACATACGAGATAAGTTCAGAAGGCAACCATATTCAACACAAATTGCAAGCTTACATCAAGGTTACAAATACTTACATGTTGGAAGCACGGAATGATGTGGCGAAGGCGCGTCTATTCGGCCGTACTTGTTCCACGTGTTGTGTGGGTGACACCTGGTCTCCCTCTACATCCAGCACCATCGCTGGGCCTTGGTGCTTGACCCCTCCACCGCTTGTCCTTCGCGTCACAGTAGTCGGCGATGTGGGTCCCACCGGCACGAAGGACCCACCTTGCTCCGTCGACTCCAGTTGCCTCCTCCTCTTTCGAGGGATGAGTCAAAAGATGTCTGCATCCTCTCCCTCCTCTGTGTCATCGTCCGACAGAGTAAAGATCGCCTGACGATGTTTGCTGGCCGCCGGCCGCTTACCAGCAGCTTTGGCCGATGCCTCCTCTCCAACTCTGAGCACGGCCCAGTTGACGTCCTCGACCACGACGCTGGTCTGGGTGGTTGGGTCGGCAACTTGCGGCCAATCTACTCTAGGGGGTGGCAACACAAACACTATCGCTCTATCCAGACCCTTAATCTGGGAAACAAATAGGAGTGAACATAGTAAGTTTCTTCTACAATATAAGACTATGGGTACAAGGCAAGATGAGTTACCTTTGGGGGAGGTCGGGCGAGCTTGAAAGCGTGCTCGATGTCGCTCAATCTGACATAATTCGGATCAGCTAAGTTAAATAGCTCTCCAATTCTGGCCCTGACTTTGATCTTGTCAAGCGCCTCCTGCCTCGTCCTCATCGGGTCTGCGCTACCTTGGTACTCGTAGCCAGGATGTACCATCCTCTGGCAGGGCTGGATCCGTCGGCTGATGAAGCTCCCGACCATGCTCGGACTATCTAGTTTCTTTCACGGGATCATCCCAAATATTTCTGGAATCTGTTCTAGGTGCTCGGGCCTCTCCGACCAGCTTGTCCTCTTCTCCGGAATGAACCCCACGTCGCACAGTGTGATCGTGTTTGGCTCTTCGCGGATGTAGAACCATTTCTTGTACCAGTCGTCAAGCGACGTGTTCCATGGGCAGTGCAGGTACTGGGCCTTCACCACGTCACGGAGGTTGAGGTACACACCTCCGGCTATCTTCGAGACGCCGCTTCCTTTCTTCCGTAGACAGAAAAGATGGCAAAAAAATCAAAATGGGGCTGGAAGCCGTCATATGCTTCGCAAAGATGAATGAAGGTGGCGACAAGGAGGATCGAGTTGGGATGCAGAATGCAAATCCCAATCTCGTAGTACAGACAGAGCCCCTGAAGGAAAGGGTGTACTGGAACCCCAAAACCCAGCTTAAAGAAGTCTTCGAAAACCACGATCTCACCTGGTTGTGGATCGGGGTACCCCTCGCCCTCCGGCACACGCCATCCTGCGAGTTCCTTGTTGTGGAGTACTTCCATGGTGACGTGGTCTTCAATGGTCTGCTCGTTGCTTCTCGATTTCCACCACTCCTTCGCCATGACTCCTGCTTTCTTCTGGGCGTCACTTTTTGCCATGAATCTGGCCTTGCTGATGAACGAGGAAACGATGGAGGATTGATTGGTGGTGATTTCGGAGGTATTAGGGTTGGCAAGAGGAAGAAGAAGGCTATGGCGGCGAATGGTAATGGGGTTTAGTAAAAAGTAACTTACCAATTCTATACTATATTTAACCAAGAGTTCTGCCATTTTGTCTGCCCGAGATTCTTGGGAGACGTGCGCACGCGCCGCAGACGGTTGTTTTCACAACCTCGAGATCTATGCCAATATATGCGCCTCTTCATTATCAGTGTATGCGCCTCTTCGTTACCAGTGTGAGAGGGCCCATGCTGACGCACCTACTTACAGGTGCCACGTAACTGTTTGCTTGAAAGGACAAGAAGGCAGTATGACGTGCTATACCCGTCTACTTTTTTGACCAGACGTGTCAGATTGGACTTGACAGAGCAAGTAAATCAATAAATACACAAAATAATAGTACAAGTGTCATTTGGTTTTTCGCCGCACCTCTCGTGCTCGGGGACTGTCCAGCCCACCATCGTGATCGGGGACTGTCTAGCCCACCATCGTGCTCGGGGACTGTCTAGACCACTACCGTGCTCGGGGACTATCCAGACCACAACCGTGCTCGGGGACTGTTCCGACCACTACCGTGCTCGGGGACTGTTCCGACCACTATCATGCCCGGGAACTGTTCCGACCACTGCTCGGAGACCGCTCTCCTCGGCTACATGTGATTTGTACTCACATATAGTCGAGAGGCATTTATTTAGACCTTGCTACAAGGCTTATACTTCGCCTTCTAGCAAGCTCGGGGACTACATCGGTACGATGCACCTGCCGGTGCATCTCGTATTGCTTGTACGACGATTGGATTCTTAACTTTAGTGGAAATTCTTTTTAGACCCTGGCACCATGTGCCTACGTCACCTACTACCAGGCTCGGAGACTAAGTGGGCACACTTCACCTTGCGGTGAATGTGCTTATTTTATCGACCCCTACGCTCTAACTGTTTGCCAGAACTACTATTGTCCAAGGGTCACTTACATTTCTTTTCAGAAATACAAGTGGGCACACTTGATAAGGAAAGAAATCTTTTTCTTTTTTCTTTAGAGAACCATGCATTCTTCGGATAACCAGAATCTTCGGCTATAATCGTGGTCTACTGCTCTCTGTTCTGACCAGAATGCTGGCACATTTGATTGGTCAATATTTTAACCAGTTGGAGATGACATGACGACGGATCGCATTAGTTGAAGGAGATCGAACGGCGTGTCGCAGCATAATACATGGTTCTCGGGGACTAGCTGTGGGGGTATTAACCCCTATACCCTTACGGCTAGGCTTGGGCCAGCCCGGATCAGGGGGTCTGGCCCACTAGAAGACGACGCGCGGCCCGGCCAATCTGTTCGGAATCCCACGCAAGGAATCAAGGCAGATTTGGAGGTCAAGCAAGATCCTGGTCGGTTAGAATATGAATCCTTATCCAGCCACAAGCAAGATCCTGGTCGGTTAGAATATGAATCCTTATCCAGCCACCTATGGCAATTGTAACTGGCTAGGATTAGTTTCCAGATCTGTAACCCTGCCCCCCGGACTATATAAGGCGGGCAGGGGACCCCTCTAAAAAACATATCTCATTGACATACAACAATACAATAAGACGCAGGACGTAGGTATTACGCCTTCACGGCGGCCGAACCTGGATAAAACCTCGTGTCTGTCTTGCGTCACCATCTTGTTTGTAGCTTGCGCATCTGTCTACCGACAATCTACTACCTTGGGCATACCCCTAGGTAGACTGCCGACCATATTTCGTCAACAGCCGTCCTCCTCCCCCACCCCAGCGGCGCCCCTCCCCCAATGCCGGCGTCCTCCCCCACCTGGAGCCCCCAATGCCCACAGATCCGGCGCCCATGGCACTCCCATGCCAGGCTCTCTCTCTCCCCTATGTTGCAATTGTATGTTTCAATTTGTTTCAGGCATTTCAGAGGTATGTTGTATTTGTTTCATATGGATGGGCGACGCTGCCTCTAGAGCGGGATGGGCGCTGGGCGGAGGGGGCTGCGTATGTCGCGGTTGGGAGCAGGGGCATAAGCGCGTGGTGATGTGTGGGGTGGGGCGCGGCGGGCGCACAATTCTGTTTTGATTCAATTTTACATGAGGGGGTGTGGCGGGTGCTTCGAACGGGAGCCGCGTCAGCCTACGGCCGGACGTCCGGGCGCTAGGCGCTACGAATTCAAGTGCACACGTCGGTTATCAAGCACGTGGCGGACACATATACAACACGAGAGAGGAGTTTTGGTGCTGCAAGATGATCATGGTCCATGGTTGCTCGACTCAGCACCACACCATCCATGGTCTGCTCCAGGACCATGTCGTGTGCCATGATGATATAAGCTCCGCCTTAATGCGAAGTTGCGAACAACACAACGCTTCAACCCACAAGCTATGACTTCTTTTTGAACATAACGGCAGGAGCCCTGCCCTTCAATTAAGATGGGAAAAAAGAGAGTTTTTATGACATATTTACATGCAACAAAACATGACACAAGATCGAAATAAGAATGCAGTAAGACTGTATTTGCATTGGCTGCAGTCTATCATCACCCTATTCTTGGATCAAAATGTTGTTAATCTCATCGGAGAGAATAATCCATATCATGGTCTAGTTACAAAGCTAGCGACGAATTAAATTTTTCCTGGCAATCCGATCATGAGTCATGACTATCTTAGCCTGTCGCCTGAAAGGGGGAAAAGCGAAAAAAATTGTTCAGACAAGGGAAGAAGTCATGGTCATTGATGCATTGTATCTCCTTTTTGGGGTTCATGCACGGGCTACTTGAGCCCAGAGATGGAGCTACTGAAGTCTTTCAACCAGTGAGGAAGGCACCTGATGCATCACTTTTCAATAAACCTGCAAATTGCAAGCATACCCTTTGCAATCCAGGCATGCAGCTAGCTAGCTCGCACTAGATAATATCTTAGGAAAGTTGGTCTGATTAGGCAACACACTAGCTAGATTACCACCATTGGTTGCTTGCGCTCTATCATATCGGTCATGTTGTGTGTGATTCTAGATGAAATAATATCGACTCCCATTATATTCCGATTGTGATTGTCAAACAAACATGATAAATCAAACACAGCATCGATCCCTGTACTGTGTGCATGAGCTAGATCTTGTCGCTGAGCCAGCTAAGCTTACAGATCTTTTGTATGCCCTCAATTCAAGATCAGAAGACAAACGAATTAGCTAGCTAGGCCCCATTTTGGCCAGTGATCGATTTGATGCCGATATTTAGCTTTTCAGAAGAAAGAACACGTTTTCCTTGTCAAGCAACATGCAACAAGTTTTTTGTTAGGTTTGATGTGCGCCAAATATATAAAAACTTAATTCATCTCCAGGACGCATCCATACACAGATGAATTGTTATGCACCGTACCCTAGCTATCTAGTCTAGATTAATCAGCAAATGGATTGATTTCTTGCAGCGATTTCTTTATCTTCCACTTGATTAAATTTGAAACCGGAAAAGCACGGATTCCACCATGTACATCCTTATGGACTTTCAGGGCAACGAGAGTTCCATGATATTTCTGTTTGGTGACCATTGGCGCTATAAGCTAGATAGTGTATCAACGCGTGTTCACTTTTGGAATAAAGGTAAACATTTCCCTTGTCACATTACGTGTGTCCTGAAAATTGGACAATATATAACCGAAGTTGCAGTGAAACAGGGGCCAGTAAAGTGGGTCAAGGTTGATGCTGTTCGTTCCACCACCACTCAAGTTCTCACGGCTTTCCTGAGCGGCTGAACCTAAACCCTAGGATATATATAAGATCTCAATTGTACATGTACTAATATAAATAATTAACAAGGGTTTGGCAGCAACATACTTTTGACGACTGAGCTTTTCTCTTGATTGGTTAAGTCTTTGAAAAATGCTCACTTAAATCGCTTGTCATGTCGATTGTCGAGTTAGCGGACAGGGAGCATCATGGCGAGATGAGAGTATTAATTTCATATGCATTGTCGTGTCTCCCTTCCTGAATGTGTCAATTAATATATCTAATCCGATCTGATTCCACTGGAAAACCAAATTGCAGAAACTTTATCGTGTTATACACAATTTATTATAAATTATGTAATTAAATGACGGTGATTCTGAGAATAATTTTTACAATGTGGCACACTGAGAAAAATTAACAGTTGTCACATGTGGTGAATTAACAGTGGAAGATCTTTTAATGGTGTTAACGGAGGTTGGCACAGGGCCGTGAGTTTTCTAATCCTGGCCAATGTTATTAGGGTTTCAAATTAGGGAAAACTTTGAATCTCAGATGAAATTCCCCTCTGATTGATGAACCCACATACCTTTGTTTTGAGAAAGGGAGAGGGAATGCAACTGCCATGCGATGAATTTTAGTGCTATATTACTCAAGTACCTTCCCTCTTGATAGGCTATGAAGCACAGGCAATTTCTACTTAAATATCAAATTTTGATTTGGTATATAGAGGCATCACACAGGACCAAAAAAACAGCACTATGTTTTTCATGCATGGCAAGCTATTTTAGTTTGTTGTTTTAACTAGCATTAACAAGAACATGGAAACTTATGTGGTGAATTTAGTGCAGAATTTGTCCTAACGATATGCAATTCATGGTTTCATGTGGACTGTAATAACGAAGTTGAAAATATAGGCAAGGTTTTGAGTGATCAACTGATCATCCACTAATTAAATTGGTCGTTGCGATGTCAGGGGGTTCTGGTTTTAATTTGAAGGCAACTGAAAAGTCAGCGTAGCGTTAGCACGGGCATACTACTATTAGTGATAAAATGATCTCTTGAATAGTACATCTGTAATAAAGATCATGCCCGGATGATTTTGTGCTGCAACCAAAAAGTCTTTTCTTGTGCTTTCTGGATTATATTTATTTCCAGAATAAATTAGCATATATCTGCACCCGTTTCCTCTTTTCTCTTGTTTCTTGTGAAAGTTGAAAATGACACATTTAATATGATTAGCGTGTCAAATTACCAGACAGCTAGCAGCAATTAGTAGTTCTATATTCGCATAATGATGATAGGATCTTGTACTTTAGATGTTTAGTCAAGGTCGCGTGTTGTTAATGTACCAATTATTTTGTATAATTGGGATTCCACTACCAAACTAATTTGGTAGCATAGATTCTCCGCTCTATCTCGGAAGAACTCTTTGATATATCTCAGCATGCAGCAACATAATTAATGGTTTATTGAGTTGCAAAGGAAAGATTAATATAATAACGGTGAATCAATTCAAAAGCTACTTTTACAATGCGGCGCGCAGAAAACTAATAGCTTAGTTGCACTCCAGTTATGAAAGGAAAAATATTCAGTGTAAACCCTCTACTCAGTAGAATCAGCATGAAAAACTTTTAGAAAACATATTTAGGAGTCTCAAAAAAATTGAAACTATGCACAACCATAGTGCATCTATATATGTACATTGCTGCAAAATTTGATATTCAAATTCATTTTGTAAAAGTTCATATTATGAAAATAATAAATTCCAGGTGCATATGCACTAGAGGACAAAATTCCTAGGAAAGTGCCTTTGCACCTAGAATTTGTCATTTTCATATAATTTTTCAGATTAAGTTTGAATCTTAAATTTTGTGATAATGTACATCCATAGATGCATTAGGTATGTGCATAGCTTCAACTTTTTGTGGAAATTCCTAAGTACATATTTTAAAGGGTTTTCATGATGCCATCGAGTAGAGGGTTTGTATTGAATATTTTTCCATAATAAAAAGAAATATTTATGAGTGTATTTTTTAGAGGAAAATGTGCGTGATTGACTGGATAAAAAACCAAATCCATTATTTTAGAGCAATTCCTCCATTTCCATTTCAATTCCTCTATTTCCATTTAGCTTCGACTGCCGCACCTCGTTTTACATTTTTCTCTTTTTCTTTGTGAATTGGAGAGTTACACTAGCAGAGAAACAACCTTTCATCCAAGGTCAAAAAGTATTTAGTCTCGATTACAAAAGTTGGACCGTGACTAAAGAGAAAAAACCTTTCATCCATTTTTCACTTTGGAAATTGCAACCGTGACTAAAGGGAGAACTGGACCTTTAGTCTCAGTTTGTAATACGAACTATGACTAATTCCACCATTTAGTCCCGGTTGTAATGGTTACCAAGGCGTGTCAGAGGCGTGTCAATGCAAGAAGCTTTAGTCCCGGTTTGAGACATGAACCCGATTACTTTTAGTCCCGATTACGTAGTCCCGGTTCCCAAAACCAGGACTAAAGAGGACTATAGGAACCGGGACTAAAAATCGAGACCTTTAGTCCCGATTGCATAGTCCCGGTTCCTAAAACCGGGACTAAAGGGGGTTCTGACTAAAGGGGGGTTGGGAACTGGGACTAGAACTAGTTTCTCTACTAGTGTTATTATAATCAAGTAGAATCTTTACAAATAAGGGACTAAATAAACTCTGGAAAAGAAGAAAAGAAGATTTGACTACGACTTGAACTCATAGCTAATGGGAGTGGCTAGCTCCCAGACGTCCAGATGCTAGCCCCCTGTCCGGACGCCCGCGCCGTTGCCCCCCATCCTTCGTCCCGCGCTTGCCCGCCCACGTCTAGCTTGCTACACCCGCCGGCAAGCACGTGGGGCCCGCCCGTGCCAGTGGGGACCACCTCCGCCTTCCCACGCCTGACACCGAGGTGAGACAGAAGAAAGGCGAGGAGGGAGATGCAACACTTGATCTAGTTTGAAACATCCAGAAGCAACAATTGCAATATATGTCTGAAAACAAATGAAACATTTGAAACATGTGTCTGAAACACCTGCAGAAACACATGAAAAACACTTGAAACCATTGTAAACATACGCAACATCCAGATAAAACACTTGCATAATATGTGTGAAAAGATATGCAACATCGAAATAAACACACTTGCAACTTTAAACTCAGATTATCTCCTTCCTACCTAAGATCTGGATCTATTAAAATCTGCCTCAAAAAATGGTTTCTGAGCCGGCTCATCGCTAAAAATTGATTTTTACCTCTCCAATTGCCCTTTTTTTCCAGTCGCAGCTAGCAAGCCAAAACGCCTTTAAAAATGGTATTTTTAGAGACGGCTAGCTTTTTAGCCATCTCTAGAAAATGAAGGTATTTCTAAATGCAGTTGACAATTTGGCTCTATAAATCGGTGTAGCACAACAAAATTCATAACTTTTCAAGAATAAGTCGTGTGAAGACAAACTTTATAACGAAGTTGTAGTACTCAAAGAGGTCTACAACTTTGTAGAAGATGATATTTTCATTTGGATTCATTTGATTCTTGGAAAATCTTTTTAAAGTTTTCAGCTCCTCTTCCCTCGTAAGTAAATTATAGACCTGCATAAATAATGTTCTGGATTTTTTTTCAAAGAAAAAAAACATCTCCCCGGCCGTTGCTGCTGCAGAGTTAGGTTGTTCGCTGCGATGGACACACCACACATCTGTACTACTACTACCTGATACCGTCTGGTTACATATGCGGACGTACCCATCGCTGACGCCTCCGTCCTCCTGAGTCCAGAGCCCAGACACGCGTTGGACCGGTTCAGATGCCTCTTGCATGCATGCTTTGCCTTTGCGAAAATGTGGTGCAAGTGCAACCGAGATTCTTCTTCTGAGGTAACAATACTCCTAGTGCGCAACGCGCAACGCGCCTGGACTGGACGCTCTGCTACCTAGCAAGCAAGTGGCAGCACACGGTTGGTGGTTTGGTAGCTAGCGTAGCCATGCTGCTCGCATCTCTGGAATCCCAATCCCTTACAGCAGCTGCAACTGCAACCAGCCTTCTGAGAGACTGAGACGACTCCACAAAAGCTTACAAGCATCGCGCATATACTCACCACTGACGAAGACACGCATGGCCATGGACATGAGGCACGGACGCACGCAGCTTATCCGAAGCAATCAGAGACTACCTGAGAGTGAGAGGAACACGTGCGTCGTCGTCCAAGAACTGTGCAGCTGGCTATCGCATCACCCAACTCAATAATACAGGATATCGCCGGCTGGGCTTGCTGCATGCCTATATAAAATGGAGGCCATATCTGTTGCCAAATTGCATCATCACCCATCTCAAGACGACAAACGAGCAGACCACGAAACCGGCCGGACGAGCATCTAATAACCAGTAGTAGCTTATTTAGGCCTCGTTCGGCAGCTGGGGAACCAATCCAGGCCTGGAATTAGTTGATCCACTTGTTGTCACTCATTCCAGTCTTGGGTTTCATTCCCCAGCAGAACCAATCCAGGAGGCTCCAATTTGTTGTTCGCTTTGGCCAGGGATGAATCCAGGGCTGCTGATAGCATGTTCACATATCCAGGCATTTAACTAACACAACAAAATATGATCAAGCTTGAAACAATTCAAATTACCATGCAAAGCAAAACCCAACAGAAATTTCATGACCTGACAAACAGATGTAAGTGCTTGTCATCAACAAAAAAATGAGATTAATGTGCAGTACCAAAGCTACAGCAGGGTATCGAAGACCTGAATCCAAAACAACAAACATGAAGGTTGTTGAACTTGAACATAAGTAGTAAGCTGTAAGTCCCATTTAACCATGGTATATTGGTGCCCAACTACCGAACTACTACTAATCTACGAGAAACAGGAAGCAACTTCACAATGGTCACTCTTGTAGTGATAGACTTTTGTAACTCCCACTTGCTCTAGTAATTCAGTTCCAAATGGTGCTGGAGGGATCTACAAGTAACAAGAAAAGGTATTTGTTAAGAAAAAGTATTGCTACACAAATAGTAACAAGTGGAATAGTTCATTGCATTGCACAGCTAGATTTGGACCTGTAGCTTTATTAATGATACTGACAAAGTCCTACGAGAGCAAGAGTGGACAGCTAGACTATGCTTACTTGCAAGGTCCAACTGCAGACATCATTTACACATACTTACCCCCTGAGATAGTGTACATAAGCATGCTCATGAGATAATTTGTGGCGACTTTGGGCATGCTCAGCATGATCATGTACTGAAGTACTGAATTGCTCCAGAATTCAGAAACTCACTTTGTGACCAACCACATCATAGAATTCAGAAACAAACTGAAGTACTGAACTGCTCCAGAATCAAAATAGAGAGATAAAGAACTACAAATATAGTATATCAAAATAACATGAATAATTGACGGGAACTAGCCTTGCTCTGAACTACCTTAGCTGTTGAAGGATCTAACAATGCCTAGAGAGGGGTGAATAGGTGTATCTAAAAATTAACTGCAAATGCTAAGTTCAAATTTGTCAGTCAATGTCGGAAGTCCTGACAGTTTGGGTCGGAACTCCCGACGTCATCAGAACTTCCGGCGCAAACGTCAGAAGTCCCGATGCCTACGTGAACTACAAAAGCAGTGCCAAATTTAATTTTGCGGATAAATAATCTTACAACCCCACTTCTTAGTGGTTTGGTGAAGATGTTGGGCCACTCCCTTGACGCCGAAATGTCTCCAAACCGTAGATCGAGTCCAAACCCTAAAATGAAGTTCGGGAGAGAAAGAGAGACAAACAAATACAAGTAATCTCGAGCAAACACAATAACAAGCACACGGGACACAAGGATTTATCCCGAGGTTCGGTAACCCCACAAAGGAGGTCCTACGTCCTCGTTGTTGAGGTGACCACAAAGGTCAGAGTCTCTTTCACCTCCTTGCCTCTCTCAAAGCAACCACAAAGGTCACTTGAGCTTTCCACTAAGAAATCAAGGGTAATACAAACTTCCCAAGGCTTTTCCACAAGATGAAAGTTCTTGGGCAATGCCTAGCCGGTTAGGGGCAAAGCCCCAGAGTAATAGACGCAAATCCAACCGGCTTGACAAAGAAATCAAGTGTTCAAGCTTGCCAAAGTAATTCTCTCACTTAATCCACTCTCCTTTCACTCAAGACCCTAGGGGAATCGAAGATTGGAGCAAAGGATGAAGGAGAAGGGTGCCTTTGTTGCTTGGGAGCTATTGAACACGAAGGTTGGTGAGCTGTGAATGAGTCCGTAATGGTTAGAAGTGAAGAGAGGGCTATTTATACTCATAGTAGAAATCTAACCGTTCAGATCTATGTCAGAAATTCTGACACAGATCTCAGAACTTCCGACCTTAACAGAAAACACTATTCATGTAGGGTCAAAGTCCGCACGAGCAAGTCAATGTCGGAACTCACGACGTACGTCGGGACTTCCGACATGCGCAGATAGCCAACCAGCAAAACCCCAGGTGTCGGGACTCCCAACATGGGTCGGGACTTCCGACTGTCGGGAGTTCCGACATATGTCGGGACTTACGACGGGCGCAGACAGCTGGCCAGCAAAACCCCAGGTGTCGGGACTCCCGACTTGGGTCGGGACTTCTGACTGTCGGGAGTTTTGACTCACGTCGGAACTTCCGACGGCCACAGTCACTGCGCAGGCTATGTGACAGGGCGTCAGGACTTCCGGCATGAGTTGTGACTTCGGACGATCGGGAGTTCCAGCTTACGTTGGGACTTCCGATACCAACAGTCACTGAAAAATATTCTACGTGCTCGTGGAGTGCTAGAGTGTCTCTCTTTTGATTTTATTTTTATGCTTGAGCACTCTATCTTCTACAAACCAACTAAGTTTGCATCCCTCTTTATAGTGCGGTGGATCCTAAACTCAAAAACAAAAATAAAACCATTGGAGAGCGCTTTGAGTTCGTCCGTCTTTACAACTTCAAGAATTGAGGGATACCATTTCATCTTTATCAATTCTTTGAATCTTTTATGGGACTAATAGCTGCGACATATCTCATTAAGATCACATTAGTTCCTAATTTAGATGTCATCAATACACTAAAACCCACATAGGAGACAAATGCATTTTCGAGCTGAGAGTGAGATACTGGACCATTCGCCTCACCAGTGTGATTTGTAAAAACTCTACTGGTCGGCCTATTAGTTTGGTTGACAGTTCAAGTCCTGCCCTTAAATAATCCTAGCACTAGTAGGCACACAACTGCATATAACTCATGCTCCTATTATATTCATGCAACCGGCTATAGAGGTGATAATTGAGTATTTGAAATAACTTTACTACTGCAGTCACTACTACTTCTCGGTAATTGTCTTCCATAACAACAATGTTACCGGTTTGTTAGTAACCAAATAACAACGGAACTGAGAAGAGACAAGCATATAGCATAAACCAAGTCCACGCCTGAAATTCAAAGTTTTTATTAAGACTAACACACATGTTAGAAAAATAGAATATTCAAATGTTGCAAGCAGCAGCATAAGCTTATGCCCACCCCATTATCCTGATAAAAAGACAGTAGGAAGGATTTCAGACTTTTAGACTAATTTGAGCATTTCAGAGTTTTAGACTGATTTGAGGTGCTTTTGCATGCCATTTGGCAAATCAAGACATCATCTAGATAATAATACAAGTAACAAGAAACCATCTGGTGAAACTGAATAACCAGCTAGCGCTGAACAAACAACACAAAAGATTTAGTAACTAAACCCACCATTATATCTGAGTAATTCTAGTGAGATCATTGAAAACCTGAGACAAGGACACTACTGCATACATGAACAGTTCTTATAGCAGTCAAAATAATACTAAGAAAACCTCATGGTGTAGCTACAATACAAACGGTCAAAATAATACTAAGAATACTGATACTAGAACAGAAGCACTGTGAACAACTTAGAAGTGCATTTTCTTAGAAACAAAGTGAGCTAATAGAAACAATATGTTCATGTTGCAGGTTATTTCAGTATTATTCACAAACAATGAAGCACCGTCCTTATGCATTTGAATTTGTGATAAACAAACAAATGAACAAAGATACAACAACCATGGAGCTGTCATTTTTTAGAGTTGCAGTTTCCAAAATTCTTCTCATTAGTAGTTTCAATAATCAGAACTGATACATGGTAACTTTTTGCAATACATAACAGGATTTTTTTAATACAATACCAGTATTTCTAGTTCTACTACATGCTATAATCGCCGATTTCTCACGGTTCCTTTTATCGGTTATGCGCATTCGCAAAAAAAGGAGCAAATCAAAATAATAAGCTTGTAATGTGAATTCTCAAAAGGAGCAGAGGTGTAGCTCCATATCTAATTGCATCGGCTGACTACGCTACTTTTCCAAGGTTTTCCAATAGTTTTCCATAAAAGTGCAGCACGCTGTTTTTTTCTAACAGAACGTCACGAGCAAGCTAGCACCTCCCCACAGCAGTCTAGAAACATCAATCTAGAAGCAACAATCATAGAGAATGCGGAAATGCTACAATCGACAAGAGCACAAAAACAGACACCAGATGTCCAGAAATACACCCCGATCGTCACTAACTAGGTATTTCACTACTAGTAACACTACTAGTACTCATGTTCAGAAACAAGATTATCAATCATCACCCATCCAAGAAACTGCAGCCTAGGGTTGCTTTAGAGCAAATGACGTCTCACAAAGATCATCAATTTGGATCTAGCCAATCAACAGGGTTCGAGCACAGTAGTGCCAAATAGACTAGTTTCAGAAGTTGGCACCTAGCAGCAGGTTCTAATTAGTGCTTGGGAAAAGAAACTAGTAAGGTAGGTGTAGAAAATAGATATAGTATAACCGAGCGACGGCTTCCCAAAGTGCTTGGGAAAAGAAGCTAGTAAGCTCTGGCTCTCCCTTGTACACTGAATATTCTCATGAACTTGGACGAAGACATGTAATTCAGTAGCAACGATTCCCAAAGCACAAGCAGTGTGGTGTGCATCGCCGTCGCCGGCCGGCCAGGAAAGCTGCGAGCTGCTTCTTATAATGGAAATACTAGCAAGGAGAAAAGGAACAAACACAAGAGGGGAAGCACTCGTAGGCATAGTGTAGCAACAGGGGATTGGATATACAGAGGAAAAGGGCAAAAACCTTAGCGCCCGAGCAACGGATCGAGCGACGAATCTAGCAAGCATCTAGCGTCGGATCGAGCGCAAGCAAGCAAAAACCCTAGCGCCGGGGAGAGAAGGGGGCAAGGAAGATGAGGGCGATGCGTTCCCGGCGAGAAGGCGGTGGAGAGCGCGGACGTTCGATGGGAAGTGGTCGCCGTCACCGTCGCCTCGTGCCGCGCCGTCGCGTCCCCGTGATGCGCCGCGCCGTCGCCTCGTGCCGCTCGCATCCGCTCGAGTCACGCCGGCTCACGTCACCTGGATACTTGTGTGGATTTCTTAATATCAATACATATTGCAAAAGAAGATTAATGTCATAGCAACCTGTAACTTAGTGATTACTAGCCTTCTTATTCATGAGTATATAATACTTTATATGTATAAAGCAAGTACTTTAAGTCTTTCCAGGGCTCCATTCCTGGACTATGTTTACCAAGAATCCTGGTCATAAGCTTTAAGGACGTGTGACAATACTTATGGCTTACTTATAATACTTATGACTTAATTGCAATACTTAATTATAATATAATACTTATATGTAATGCTTATGTCAGCATATATCTAATGAGAAAAGCTTATCACCCTTAGATTGGAGTATGACTAGTCTTTCAACTTATGATTTTTTTTTTCAAATACTCCCTTTTGTGGACCCATCTTGGTGAACCTTAGTCTTAGTATTCAAATAAGTATAATAAACATCAACAAGATAACACTTATGTTATATCTCTTTTGCTTTACTTATAGTCAACAAGATAAATAAATAATTAACTTTGTACCTCGGCTTAGCTTATCCTATTTCGATTATGAAATCAATGGCAAACAGAAGCCACTAATAAACTTCTTAGTTTATTATGGAGAGCTTATTATCATTTCTCTTTAGAGTCACTTTATGTTATGTGGACCCATAACAGCTCACTGTTTTGACTCCATCAGGAATATCTTAGTATTTTCAAAATAAATGGATGCTAAAAATGGATTAATTGATCACTAACTTATGGGCTTAAATTTGTAATTCAATCACAATTAACTTAATAAATCACTTAATGAAGTGGATCAACGTAAGACTTTGCCTCTCTCCCCCTCGAAATGTGAACCAAACAACCATGTCACATGTCGAAGTCTTATATTAAATCCACTTCATGAGGTTACTTTAACTATAGGTTATCTTAGTGTTCATTATGCACATTTCTTATGAATTTAATCTTAATACACCCTTTAACCAATCTCAATCAAACTTAATGTAATTGAGCAGAAGGGCTGCTTCCCCTGATCCTAACAGACATGATTATAAGAGTTATGAACTTTTGTTTTGCTCCCAAAGTTACTTAACAAAACTTTTATAGTGAAAACTTAAGCTTTGCTAATGGGAGCTTAATTATGTGCATAATATTTATACATAAGCTCAAAACAATAATCTTACTTTATAATTTATCAGGCTACAAGAAAACAACTCAAACTTATAGTAGCACTTAGCAATAGAGATACATGATCTTAAATACAAAAGAACTTTAAACTAAATTAAATCTTCAACATGATATTAATCCTACGCTGATCAGATCAATAACATGTCAGCAATATAATTAAAAGAAAACATTATACTTAAAATAGATGACACTTGAATACAATGAACGTTGGTCAGAAAGTACCTATGTGCCAAATCTTAACAATGTGAACAATAGAAAATTATACTTAACAGATATCACACATGAATACAGTCAACGTCGGTTAGAAAGCATTTATATGTGCCAAATCTCGTCTCCAACCAAGATTTCTCGTTGGTTCCATCTTAATTAGAGATATCTGCTCTCTAACCAAAACTTCCCATTAGATCCATTTTGATTAAAGAGGAGAAACTTAGTGACCATGAAGGTAAATGCTTGAGACTGCAACTTAAGATTAATTAAATGACATGCGACTATAAACAATGTTGGTCAGAATACAGCCACATGCCACAAAACTAATCATATAAAACTTATTAGGTCTCTAGCAAGTATTAACTTATCGGAGAATAAATTTACCATAGGATCAACATATACTTATTTGTGGAAGTGTCACACCCAATTTTAAGAATAAAATAAGATGTATAATCTTATGTGCGCCCAGAGATCAATCACACACATAAGCCGACAAATTATAAAAAGTATCATTACAAGTGTTTATTACATCACGAATATTATCACATAGTCTTCACATGAATATAGCGGAAATATAAAGATAACTCTCTCGCAGAAACTCCATAGCACAGGGACATCAACTGGTTGACCACAAGACTAGTAATCCTCAAGGAAGTCGTCATTACCATAGCAATCTATTACCCATCTGGGATTTTTATCCAAATAATAAAAATAAACAAGCGTAAGTACATCTCGTACTCAACAAGTGTAACATGGAGTTCATGAGGCTCAAAAGCTTGATACGGGTTTGACTGCATTTAGCTTTTATTTGTCACAATTTTAGCATACGAGGAGCATCAAGTTATCATAATCCCGTAGTAAACACATGATCAATGTAAACATGATTAACGAATAGCATAAACAAATAATTAATAGTGATCATCTATTCTATAAGGGTTCCAAGGCTGCTCATGACCGTGAGCACGGCTGATATACCAGTTTTACACTCTATAGAGGTTGTACACTTTCACTATGAGTCGTGTTTCCCATTTGCCTGGGGTTTGTAAGTCCCCAAAACACTACCAAGGTAAGCAGGCAGGGTACACTATGAAGCCTTTCAAAGGTTCGTCTAACAAGTTAGGACTGCTAGGATTCTCTTGGCAAGCAGATGTAGGAAACCCCCTTTTTGAATGGCACAATTCTTTCTCGGCTATACACATAGGACTAGTGGTTGTCCTATACACATCGTGTCAAGCCCCTTTTGCGCCATAAAGGTAACCACTAACAAGCTAGAAAAGGTCCTTATACTTCAAAGCCAGAGCCATATGGCCCTCACAGTTGTATTATAAGTCTCGGATGATCACTTATAGATAAGTCCATTGGGAGAGGAATCTAAAGCATTTAGAAAGTAGCTAAATACTCCAGCCCCCTTTTACCAAATTGCTAAAAAGTTATGTTTTAATGTTTATTGCATATACCATTAGTCAAGTTACAAGATCATGGTTTCGTTGAGCACTAGCATTAGCTACCCAATGCATATCCCATAGGTGACAAGGTATAAGTCCAATTCTATGAAATCCTTAGTTCAAGGAGACACATGCATACGAATTAAGTGTATTAAGGTTAGTAGGAAACAAGGATGGTCCTATGCTATACTTGCCTTGATCAAAGTGTTCCTGCTGATCCTACTCATCAAAGTAGGATCACCCACGAACTGCTCACCATCTATACTCGATCAACACAACAACATACAAGCATCTAGAAGCAATCATACATAGCAAACAAAGGCTATAGATTAGAACAGTACACCAATAGCATAGAATCAAGATGAAAAGTTTATAAAACAAATCTATGTCTTGCCATGAACACACAGACGCGAAGATCACAAAAATCAGAGCTATAACGAAGAAGTTATGAATTAAACAAGATTTCCTTTAATAAAATAATAGATTAAATCTAATCTCGAATTTCAAAAGTTGGAAACATGTTTAACAGTAGTATGAACACATAGATTACACGATTACGAATCTAACGCAACTTGAACGGGTCAAAACGGAGTTAAAACGGAGTTTTTATAAGCAAAACAAAATCAGTGGTAAATATGTAAATAGAGAAAACATACTTTGAATCTAACAGAGGGAATCTACGCTTTCTGAAAGAGAAAACATATTCGAGGAATACGTCATGGACTGTGGGTTTGAATATAGAAAATTGCAGGGGCTCTTTAAAAAATTTTCCAACCGAAGTGGTATAGGTGAATGTCGGTCATTGGATTAGATCTGGATGGACCAGATTAAAAGAGGGAGGGAGAGAGAAAAGCCAGCCGACCAGAAAAGTGCCATGCGCGGTGGCTGCCATGACCGGCGGTGAAGGAACTCGCCGGCGATCTTGAAACTGACCCTAGAGACCTCGGTTTGACCTGGGAAAAGCACGGGAAGAAATAGGGGGAGACGGTGAACTCACCATGGCAAATCACAGTGGCGAGGAGCGGATGGAGGCGGCATGCGGCTCAGGACGGTGGACGACGACGATCTACAACATCGGTGATGCGAGGTGAGCGAACCAAAATGAGAAAAAGAGAAAGAAGGGGCTCAGTGGCTTCGCAAGCTCGAAGCGAAGCTCGACAAAAAGCTTACAGCTACGTTGAAGCGATGGAATCGCAAGGCGAGTTTGATGGCAGCGGGTTAGGGCTTGCGGCGGCGCTGCGAGCTTGAATTGAGGCTACACGAGCTAGGGTTCAAGATGAGGGAGACGCGGCATGAGCGCTCAGCTTATATAAGGGGACTCGACGTGGAGAACACGCCAAATCATGAGAAAATCGGAGGAAACGGCGGCAGATTCCATTGGGAGGAGTCCGACTCAATGGAAACTCAGGGTAGAAGACGGCTAACAAGCGGGGCCGAGGCATTAGTGACCTACGACGCGGGGCCAGGCTGTCAGCGCCAAGAGAGAGGGAGAGAGCGCCCGCGTGGGCTTGCTGGGCCGGCCTGCTTGCGTGGCCCGCAGGAGAAGGGGAAGGGAGCAGGGCTCCAGCGGCTTGGGCATGCGGGAGAAACAAGGCTGAGTGGGCCTAAAGCCATGAAGAGAGAGAGAAGGAATCCTTTTCCTTTTTATTTTCAGAATTTTTCAAAAGCATTTTGAAATAGATTTTGAATTTCTTTTCACTTTTGGTAAAATCCACACATCACAAAAAAAAATATGTGGTAGCATGTATACACAAACATGTAGCTAAACCTTATAGTTGCTTTTAACTTAATAAAAGTTATTGTTTTTCTAAGTTTGCATGCTCACAAAAATGTGTAAATAAATCAAATTAACCTATTTTTAAAGGATGCAAATTTTAGGGTGTTACAAGAAGCGTAAAAATTAACTTAATTTAATAATGGGGCTATTAAATTTAGTCATAGATTAATCCCAAATGGGTCTTAAATATTTCTTATAGCCTTCCATAGGAATGTCTAAAAGCTTTATGTTATGCCCAAGAAAAAGCCTTATGGAAATAGCTTTTGACAATATAAACAAAATATTAGTGGACAATAAAATCATGACAATCAATAGCTATAGACAACTTTGTTCCAAGTATAACTATGAAAGCCACTTAAATAAAACCCCAAACTTAGTTACAAACATTTTAACTATGAAGGCAAAACTAATCATTTTGAGAATAAATAAATACTTAGAATGAGGGAAAAATACTTATGGTTTTTTAATAACTTAAATAGCCCATTATTTAAACTTATTTTAAAAAATCCCATATTTAATATGAACTTCAATTTCTCCAACTAATTTTTTTCCATTGGTTCCAACTTAATTGGAGAAAAGATCTTAAAATTATGGCGGGGATAATATATTACACTTAGGCAATAAAACTTATTTATATATACTTATGAAAATGCTTAAAAGAATCCGCTTAATAATTAAACATAGTATTAACTTTAACTATAACTTAAACACTAGCATACATATACTTAAAATAAGCAACCCTTTGATTAAATTTTCCCGTTGGTTCAATCTATTTGCTAATGCTAATAATCTTAAAACAGTGTAGCTTAAATAAAAAAACTTATTGGAAATTGCACTGATGAAATAAATATAAACTTATTTTGGCCCCTTAGCTTTTAGCACATCTTAGCACAGCTAGCAGCCGTGCAGGCCAGTTACCAGCCAACCTGGGCCTAGGCCGGTGAAGCCCGCTTCGGGCCATTTCTCCCTCGCTAGCCCAGCTAAGGCTGAGATCGATCAGACCCATCCAGATGAATTCGATGACTAACCTCACACATTGGAGGAACAAAACACAAGAGCATTGACTGCTCCCCAAACCCTAGCCACTTTCCTTCTTCTCCTGTTTTCTTTTCTCAGACGAGCACAGATGCCGCATTGGCCAAGAGGACGTCGCCAGAGAGATGGGTTGATGCCGTCGCGGGGCGCTTTGCCGGAGCTCGCGTGCGACTGCGCGTGGTGCCGTCGATTGGCCTCCCGGCTGGCTCCCTTTTGGGTGAAGATCGCGCGCGCACGGGCCAAAGAATAGGGCGGTGGCATGGCTTCTTGACACCCCAGTGGTGATCTGCTCGCTTTGGGGCGGAGACCATGCGTGTACATAGCAGGGCGGCGGTGTAGCTCCCTTTTGTGGCCGCTAGCAAACTCGTGAAGGAGCCCGACGGCGCCATCTTAGTTCTTAAGGTAAGTGAAAAGCGTCTTACTGATCTTAGGGTTGGGGATTGTTACCGGATTTGGGTAATTTGCATTCCTAGGGTTCGGATTTGGGCAAAAACTGGGGCTTAGTGTTGAAGTTGATTCGACTCCCCTCCTTCTCGGTGCTTAAGCGAAACCCTATATTCTGATTTGGCTTAAAGAAATTTGAATCGGACAAATTCGAGGCTATTTAGATCTTAACCAAACACTAATTAGGTCTTAGGGTTCAAGAATTAGGCTAAGCGGCTTCTCGGATACCAATTGTTAGAACTTATACTTAGACAAGATCTTAATTAACCTAATTACAGGAACACGTAAACCGAAATTAGCACTTAATTAGGACTTTAATCAATCTTATCCGCTTGAAGATGCACCTAGGGCCGCGATGACCTTCGCCTGCTGGATGCAGGTACAATGTCGTCGGATGTAGAGTCACGGTATGGTTCTGGGCGTCGTTGTCGTAGTGGCAGAGGTGGAGGACGCCGGCACAGGGATGGCCAGGGGTCAGACACCGGTCTTTAGATCCACTCCCGAGCCACCTCAATCGGCAGGTGTTAGATATTCCCCTTGATAGGCTTAGAGAGAAGGGTAGGATCCATCTCTTTTTTTGTGTGCTTAGAATTATTTTATTTGAGGATCAAGTTTGAACACAAAATCCTTACATTTGTGGATCGTACATAGTGTGAATACTTACAAAAATAATAGGTTAGTTGTTGTTGCTTCCTAATAAACATATACCAGTTCCTTTATGTGGCATGCAAGCTATTGTTGCAGCCAACTTAGGCTTTCTACTTATGTCCAGAAAATTAAAGTTGAGGCCCAAAATCATTTCACAAGGTGTGTGCCATTACATTCCAATCAACCTATTATTCATCATAAGGAAAAGTCCAATAGCCCACTAAACAACAATCACCATCCCGCACCGCATATATATACCCTAGCATCGCTCCCCGACACCCTCCCCACCTATACATCCAATGCGGCAGCCACCCCCATAACTCGATCTACTCTTTGACCTCACATCCTTACAACTTTCTAAGGTCCATCGTGTCATCTCCTCCATTAGCGCTCAGCAATAGTGGTCCAAGATGATGAATGATAAGGTTAGGTGTCCACTCATCCCCATTTGTTTCTATTTTCTCGCTTTTCCGGTCCTTCTGGCCTCGTACATCAAGTTGAAATTGGAATAGATCTAGGTTTGGCGAATCAGGTCAATGGATCGATTCAGATCTAGGTTCTATTACTTTTCTTTCCTAATCTAAAAGGTGTGTTGCGATCCGACAAGGGGACCAGGGGTGGAGGGCTACGGCTGTACAAGTGGTATTGGTGTTTGGCTGGTTGCCGAAGCCCTAGGCCTCGCTGCCCCCAATATATGTTGTAGAGTAGAAGGATAGCTAGAGGGATAGCTAGAGGAAGATAGATAGGAGGGAACTTAATTCATTACTTAATTCCCTCGGTAGATTGTGAGTTGGTTTACATAGATATCAAGCCAACAATTCTCCAAGATTTTCCCCAATCTAACAAATCAATCGGTCAAGCTGATGTCTTTCCTTTTCAACTACAAATGGCCGACCATGTCAGTTTTCTTGTTCCTGCAACTATAGGAGTGGCCCCACATGACATATATCGCCCTCCCCTTCCATAAGTAGCACTAGCGTCAGTGATCCACGCCAGTTGTCTCATCTTGCTTTCCTGCTTCCACCTTAGATCAAGGAGCCTATCCAATGCTACTGCAGATGTGGATGTGATGGAAATATCCCCTGACAGGTCCATTCCATGCAAGAGGAGGGCTGTCAAGGTCAAGGAACAACTTGATGACATATTCCTAAGGAGGAGCAAGAGGACTGCCCTCAAGCTTCATGGTTTCAAAAAAGTGTCAATACACACACACGTGTACACAACACACACATCACACAACATTGCACACACACATCCCACACACGCGCGCACAAACGTACTAATGTAGAGGACTCACACCAACAGCAATGGGTGGCGCAGTATGACCGGTGAAGGGGAGGATGGCAGGGCGAGGCCGGCCTGGGCATACGCTGGATGAGGACGACGACGGCGGGGCCAATTAGTACGAGTACCATAGGCCGGTGGCGCATTATGAACTGCAAGGCTGTGCGTGCGCGGATAGGCCAGGCCAACGGCGGAGATCTCATCGAACGGCGGACTTGGAGACGGGCGGCTGGCCACGCAGGGCGCTGCGCGTGGATGGAGGCGTGGAGTAGGGGTGAGCTAGGCTAGATACAAGGCGGAATGGCTCAGGCAGAGAAAGTAGATCGAGTGATGGAGGGGAGGAAGAAGACGAGACGGTATATAAACGTAGATGACCTTTAGTCCTGGGTAGAGCCATGACCAGGGACTAAAGGACATCTTTAGTCCCAGTTGGAACCCCCACTCACGACTAGAGATCTTTAGTCCGGGGCTCTCTATATCTGTCTTGTGCTGTACATTGTAGTGCTTGAGTGCTCAACTCTTTATATTTGTCTTGTGCTATGCAGTGCATACCAACAGAATGACCCTCCAGATGAGCCAACACGGCGTGCACTCGGCGCAAAAATCCGCCTGGAGGCCAGGCAGGCGCAGTACTAGTTCCAAAACCAGTGCTCTCAGATGCAGGTCACAGTCACACACCTCTTGTTTTTGTTCCATATATGCATGACCAAATGTACCGCCAGTGGTGCAAAGAGCCAAAGAATAGACGGTTACAGTTTCTTTTTTAAATTCCTACAGACGAAGGCTATGGTGTAGAATAGGAAGGCGGCTCAGTGGGAGGACGCTGCACTGACAGCCGAGAACGTGTCGCTCCGCTAGGCCATACTAAAAATGTCATGCTTCACGTGCGGTGGCGCGACGATGCCCGCGCGAGCTACCGGCCAGGAACCGGTGCCTGCTGAGGCTCAGGGGCGAGTACCATAGGCTGGCGGCGCATTACGAACGACAAGGCGGTGCGCGCGCAGACAGGCTAGTCCAACAGCGGAGATCTCATCGAACGGCGGATTTGGAGATAGGCAGGTAGCCACGCTGGGCGCTGCGAGTGGATGGAGGCGTGTAGTAGCCGCGAGCCAGACCGGAGATGAGGCAGGAGTGCCGGATCGGCGTGGCACACACGCATGGGGACGGGGACGACAGCGTTGTGGCCACACGCACGGTCGGGGCACGGGGCCGCGACGTGGACGGCCACAACGTGACGAGCCGAAGTCGGCTAGGCGCGAGGACGATGATGGACGGTGCGGGGGACATCGAAGAGGCGCGCAGCGTGAGTGCTCGGGCAGAGAAACTTGATTGAGTGATGGAGGGATGGAAGGAAGAAGACGAGACGGTATATAAACACTGGGGACCTTTAGTCCCGGGTGGAGCCATGACCGGGTACTGAAGGACACCTTTAGTCCCGGTTGGAACCATCACTCGGGACTAGAGATCTTTAATTCCTGGCTCTTTATATCTGTCTTGTGTTGTGCATTGCAATGCTTGAGTGCTAGGCCAGGCAGGTGCAGTACTGGTTTCAAAACCAGAGCTCCCAGAAGCAGGTCACAGTCACACACATTGTTTTCATTCCATGCATGCATGATCGAATATACAACTAGTGGTGCATAACAGCAAGGCGGCTCAGCAGGGCCGACCACGCCGCTCATCTCCGCATGTACCTCTATTAGTTAGATTTAATTGGACTTAACCGAACCTCTATGAGTTAGATTTAATTGGACTTAACCGAACCTCATTCAACTAAATTTCAAGGTATGTCATAATTGTTACGTGCAATAAATGATTAATCCTACACAGGTAAGTGAGTGGAGATTGACAGCTAATAAAATGGATGACTATTTTGTACACCTGTTGTTATATTAAGAATATGGAATACAACACCCCTCTTCGCTACTGACTTGCAGCTCTCTTACCTGCGCCGTCCATCCTACACGTTGTTCGCTGAGTGGAAGTCTCCCACCTGATGACCACCCACCCTCTGCTGTGCGGGCGCCACCCTTTGAGGAGACTCAGAGAGAGTACATGAGGGGCCGTGGCTCACCGTCTGGTGTCTGCTATCTGCTGGGAGCTAGGGACCAATAGAGAGGAACCGTATCTATGCCACCTCGGTCGGGCCCATCGCTGCATCCACGCGTCCTCCATGCTAGGCTCACCTAAGCTAACCACCCCTTCCACGCCTAGACCCGCCATTGTATCCACGACACCCTCACCTAAGCAAGCCGCTGCATTCACATCGCCCTAGAGAGAGAAGATCAGAGGCGTTGGGTGGGAAGAGATGAAGAAAGGCAGGTGGAGATGGAGAGTGTGTGTGTGTGAGAGAGAGAGAGAGAGAGACGTGATGGGAAAGGCAGCTAGAGATTGAAGAGATAATAAAAGGAGGTGTGCCGGGAGAGGGCACCATGAGATTTGTGAGGGTAGGCTTAAGGTTTCCTAAATAGGTCAGGTTTTCTTTTGTAGACCCCAACATTTGATTTTTATGGAAAATGCTAAAAAACGCGTAGGATATGAGGCTACAGCCCGCACACCCTGCCCGCTACCCGCACACCCCTCCCTCTCCTCTCTCTCTCTCTCTCTCTCTCTCTCTCTCTCTCTCTCTCTCTCTCTCTCTCTCTCTCTCTCTCTCTGGTGAGCACCTCACTGGCAAGCACCTCCCCACGCTCACGCCCCACCGCCTCCTCGCGCGTGGCCATGGCGGATGCAGTGGCGGCGGCGGCGGATCTGCGCTAGGTAGGCCTCCTCCTCTCTCCTCTCTCCTCCTCCCGGATCTGCTTTTTAGGGTTTCGTAGAGCTCTTCGTTCCTTATCTTCCGCAACTCTTGTGGGCTATAGAATGGCTAGCCGGGGGAGGTAGGCAGGTTAGGCGGTGGGGATGGTCGATGGGCGGTTTAGGGGAGCTTGCGGCTACGGGGCGATCGAGCTAGGGGCGGGGGAGCTCCGGCCATGACGGTGATGGCGGCGTAGGGAGGGGAAGAAGGTGGCGCCGCTGGTGAGCTAGGGTTTCGCTGGTGTCGACAGAATATCGTCGGCAGTCCTCCGAGGGGTATCCCATGAAGGTAGATTGATCGGTAGAGAAGCGTGAGATCAAGAACAAGAAGGCAACAGAGACACACGGGTTAGACAGGTTCAGGCCGTCAGTATGACCTAATAACCAACTCCTGTGGTCTGTTGGTTTGTATTAGCTATCGTATGATATTGCCTGAGTTTGGAGGGGATCCCTGCCCACCTTATATAGTCCAGAGAGCAGGGTTACAAGTCGGTTAGATCTGAGAGATAACTGGAAAGTAATAACTGATTACAGGAATCTTGGGATCATATGTATCCTAACAGATCTCGTAGTATCTTCAGGATATCTTTTCGGTGTTTTGCGGGAGGCGCCGAGCAGAGTCATGCCCCGCAAGGCTTTGTCTTGTGGGCTAGGCCACCCCTAGGGGCGCAACCCATGTGGTCTACCGTGGGTATCCGGGGTCGTACCCCCCACAGCTAGTCCCCGAGCGCCTTGTACCCGTTGTGCAACGCCATCTTGAGCTTGTCCGAGCAGGTGCAAAGAAAGTCGAGTAGTCAAACTCATGGTCCAACCACCGTGATGAGTTGTCGAGCAGTTGTGAGTAGTTATCGAGCAGCATAACCCAAGTACGGCTTGCCATAAGGGTGTAAGGAGCTCAAGTTCAGAATCAAAAATTTCTTCGCAGTAGACCAAGTGTGCCCACTTAGAGTCAGACCACGAGAAAAGGAGATAGTCTTCTTCAACTTCAAGAGGCACGAAGTCTTCTAGATTTAAGCAAACACACTCGCCGCAAGGTGAAGTGTGCCCACTTAGTCCCCGAGCCTAACAGTAGATGACGTAGTCATGTAGTGCCAGGGTCCAAAGTAGACAAATAATAGAAGACTAGCCGAGCAGGCGGCCAGTCCTCGTGTGCAGCCCCGAAACGCACATTCACCGCAAGGTGAAGTGTGCCCACTTAGTCCCCGAGCCTGACAGTAGGTGACATGGTCACGTGGTGCCAGGGTCAGAAATAGCAGTCAACTTATAGAAAACAGAATCACGGAGAAATCACCTAAGTAACAGCTGTACAGTAGCAATTACTGAGCTGTAACGGTTGGCGGAGAGGTTGGCGAATATTCAGCGAGCCGTAACAAATTGCGGAGATAAATCAGCGATATGGGCCGAAGTTGCGCGAAAGCCCAGGTAACGGCCCACCTTCAGTTGCGGAGAATTCGGAGTGGCATAAATTGCGGGAACGGTTCCCCAAAAACCCTCGAATGCGAAAGGGTACGGAAAGTGCTTTATAACCGCGCCTCCACATCCCGCGTTTCCACCTTTACCACTTTGCCATTTCATCTTCCTCCTCAACCCTCACATTTCAAGATTTGCATCCACACTTGCTTCCGTCGCCAAACCCTAATCAGATATGAGAGATGGCGCCGAAGAAACGAGCTGCCAAATCAAAGAAGACAAGCCCCAAGAAGGCGAGTGCCAAAGCCCAGCGTGACGAAGAGTGGGTGGTGTCATGAATGGGAGATGCGGAGCTCAACAGATTGGTAGAAGTTGGCGTTCTTCCTGACCGCGCTACCGCTAGATGGCGAACAGGCCTCGGTGAGCCCTTCCCAACGCCTCATACCGATGAATTGGTGGTATTTGAGGATTATTTCTAGCGTGGGTTGGGATTTCCTGTTCATCCATTCTTGAGGGATTTGTTGGAGCTTTGGGTGGTTAGTCTGTGCAATCTCCACCCAAATACCATTTTACACATCTCTATCTTCATCCATTTCTATGAGGCATATCTCAGAATCCTTCACCACTTCAACCTCTTCTGTCACCTGTTCTGGCTGAAGAAGAGAGGCGGCGGTGGGTCCAAGGTGGTCGGTAGAGTGTACCTTCAGCTGCGTGATAGAATGGTAGGGGAGTACCTTACTGTGCCGCTAAACACGTCAAAAAAGGGGTGGAACGCCAGGTGGTTCTACATGAGGTAGGCCACCCGGTCGTCCGCTGTGACACAGACCACATCCCAGAGAGCCAGAAAAGCTGCTCGGAGATGCCAAGCAGCGCCGATATGGAGCAAGTGAGGGAGCTCCTTAGCTTAATAAAGGGTGTGAAGACCAACGGCGGATTGGTGGCGGCGAGCTTTATAGTGCGCCACGTTCAGTCCTGTAAGGAGAGAGCCCACCCTGCCTTTGAATTCAAGGGAGAGACCGACGGTACCCGGGAGAGGCCGGAAATGCTGTCGAGGGACGTTGTGGAAGAGCGGTCTGCAGAGCTATTTGCTCCGTTTGCCTCATTTAATATGTTAGGGTATACGAAGCTCTTTAACTACAAGAATCTGCCTCCTCAGGTAAATATCTCAGTTGTATGCTCCTGATGCTTTGTACCTTTTGTCATTTCCGAGCATTGGATTGATTCACTTATGCGAAGCTCCACTCGCAGGATAGGACGGTGTACTTCTCGGGTGTGCCGAGGAGCAAATGGCCGAAGGGAGTAGATTCTTGGCCACCGCAGCGGCTAGAGGACGAAACTGTTAGCGTCTCGTTGGTGTCGGAGAAAATCCAGGGAAAAGGGCAGCGACAGACGAGCCGGCCTAAAAGAAGAGAAAGAAGGCGATCACCACTCCCCTCAAACCAGGTGACATCTCACTTGGTGGTGACCAGACCACTCGAACTCGAAGGATCGCGGTGTTCGAGTGGTTGGATGACGACAAAAATCCAGTGGCTGCTCTACCGAGCACTGAAGCACCTCCGCGCAACACACGCGCAGAAGAACAATTGAAGGGAGGTGAAGAAGTCCCCGAGCAGCGGGCGAGGAGAGTCCCTGCACATAGGAGATGGGGGCCTACGTGCAGCAGGCGATGGGAGTCCCCGAGCAGCAGGCGGAGGAAGTCCTAGAGCGACGGGTAGACCAGAGGCGGACGGTAGAGGAGGCGGCACCTCCGCGCCAGAGCACAGAAGTTGACCCCACGACCACGCCCGGGTGCTCGGGTAGGCGTCACCGGTTCTAGAAATTGTACCGACAGACCAAACTGTAAGTATCCTTGCCTTGGAGTTACCTTGCTGTCGTTTCTTAGCTTTTTTGGCGACTGACGAGAAAATCCGATGCAGTGCAAAGCGTGCGGAGGATCTGGCCCTACCCATCCAGACTGTCGAGCAATCAAAAGCTAGTCCCGGAGCAGAAAAGGTGCTGGTAGACCCCATGCCGGAGTCCCCAGTTGCTCGGTAGCCTGTGGAGGAGTCAACAGCAGCTACTAGCGGACCTGGCAGCGGCGAGAGGTTGGCTGATGGGTTGGCGATGGTGCCGGAGGTGATGGTGGAAACCACTAGATCTTCAGGGGCAGAAGCTAAAGCTATCGATGCTGCACCGGCATTCGGCGCGGGGGGGCCTGTGGCGTCGGCGGAGCAGACGGCACTGCCTGAGGCATCGGAGGGCGTGGTCAGACACGCTATCCGGCCACCAAGCCCCCAGGTGCAGCCACCGAGCCCCCAAGTGGTGCCTCTAGCTACAGCGGAGGAGGACGAGGTGGAAGAGATCGAGCGTGATGAACCTCAACCTCAATCTATCCGAATCCTCCACAAGCACGGTGACAAGGTGGTGGTTGTCGAGGAGGAGCACACCACCAGAGAGATGAGGAGACTGAAGTCCGCCCTTGGTGGGGTGATGAAACAAATCAAGGTCAGTACTGCATCAGGAGTGCTTGTCTTTGACGTTGCAGATTGGAGTTCATCATTATCATTGTGCATTTGCAGGGGATAACTCAAACTGCCGAGTAGCGACACCAGCTGATAAAGAGGATGGAGCCTCTCACCGAGGAGAACAAAAAACTCAAGGCAGCGATGAACCTCATAGAGAGAAACATCCAGAAGGCCCAGCACGAGCGAGACCTTGCAGAGTCCAACGCACGGGACCTAGAGTACCAGAAGGGCATCCTATCCGAGCGGCTGCCGACAACGTCCGAGCAGCTAGCCACTGTCTCCGAGCAACTAACTGGTGCTTCCGAGCAGTTGGAGCAGCTACGGAAAGTCTCCGAGCAGAAGAAAGGTATGTAATATCGGCGAATGTGCTTTGTATTGTTGAATAGCTATATCTTTGGTGTTAACTGTTGTGCTTGTAGAGCAAGATGCGGAGCTCGGCCAGCTGTGCTAGGCCCTTGAACAACTCCAAGAGGAGAAGACGAAGGAGTCAGAGCGAGCAGACAAACTGGCCAAGGAGCTAAAAGGTGAATACTTCCTAGTCGGAGTTACTCCTGAAGTGCTTTTCTTGTTTGATGGAACCTTGTAATGCTTGCAGGCTACCGTCATAAAGTCAAGGCACAGTTTGATGTGCTGGTGCAGGAGGCCAAGACCCAAAGGGACAAGTTCGACGCCATAGTCATCGGAGTTAAATCGGTGCTCGACTGCGTCGACCTAGAGGCGGCTCCTCAACCCAATGGCAGGCCGTAGCGTTCAGACACCATCATCCAGAGGTGCAAGGCAGCGTGGGAGAACTTCAAGAGCTTCAACTGTGACACCATTGTTACCACCGCTACTCACACTCTTGCGGTGATTCGGTCCCACTATCCAGCCATTGACCTTTAGGCGATAGGGGGCGGATTCGCCGAAGGGCTGGGTGAGGCGGAGACCCAGCAGCTAGAGGATGAGGTGGAGGACGCGGCGAAAAAGTTGGCCGGCGATATAGACCTGTTCGGCAAGACGGACGATGATAACGGAGCTCGGTGATCTGCTCGGATAATATTATCTGTAACATCTGGAGAAGGTAGTTAGAGCGCGGAAAACATTTATGTATTTGTATAAATGTTATGAAGTGCATGTTTATGCGACTTGTTCATATTTGCGGCGAAAAATCATTGTAGTGACATCCCAATGTAATTATACGTAGTATAAGTAGCAGTCGAGCAGTTAGTTCGTTATTGAACTCTTTGGCCTCAGCTAGCCTATAGTCCATAATGTCGAGCGTGGTGCCCGTAGACGTGTAGGAGGAACAGGCGTCACCAAGGAGCCACAGCCGACCACCCATAACACAGAGCGCGGAGCCCGTAGCACGTGTAGGGATAGATCGAAGACTAGGTCTTCTCCATAGAGCGTAGAGCGGAACGTGTGCTGCTCGGCGGTTGGCGAAATGACTTGGAGATAAACATAGTATAAGTGGCGTCCGAGCAGTTAGTTCTTTACTAAGCTCTCGGCCTTAGCTAGCCCATAGTCCATAATGTCAAGCGTGGAGCCCATGCACGTGTAGGTGGAACAGGCGTCACCAAGGAACCATAGCCGACCACCCATAACGCAGAGCATGGAGCCCGTGGCACGTGTAGGGAGAGATCGGAGACTGGGTCCTCTCCGAAGAGAACAGAACAAAACGTATGTTGCTTGCTGATCGGCAAAATATCTTGGAGATTTGGAGGAAAATCTTTGGTGATTTGGAGAAACATATGGCGAAATACGTAGGCGATTTGGAGAAAACATGTTCGTCGATTTGGAGAAAACGTGTTCGGCGATTTCGTATTGGAGTTCATTATGGAGTAGCTGAAAGCTCAGCGACCGTAAGTGGAGATTAAACCATAATGGAGAAATAATAGAGACAAATTATGGAGACCAAAACTTTATTCATCATGAAGTGGAGAGTACATATCTGGAGCGTTTCAATGATAGAAACGTATAAGGTGCTCGATGTGCCATGAATTGGGGACATCGATTTTGTCTAAGTCACATAGGTGATAAGACCCTAGTCAGGTAACCTCTTTGACAACGTAAGGCCCTTCCCATGGGGAGGAGAGCTTGTGCATCCCTTTGGTTTTTTGTTTCCTACGGAGAACGAGGTCGCCAACAGCAAATGAACGATCTTTCATATTGCGGTTGTAGTACCTCCGCAAGCTTTCTAGATACTTGGCTATGCTGACGCAAGTGATTAGGTGTTTTTCCTCGGCCCTGTCGACGTCCTCTATCCGAACAACTACGGCTTGCTCTTCATCATAATTTTCCACCCTAGATGCTCGGAAGGCAATATCCGCTGGTAGTATGGCTTCTGAGCCATAGACCAAGAAATATGAAGACACATCGGTGCTGCGACTAGCTTGAATGCACAGTCCCTAGACTACAGCTGGTAGCTCCTTGAGCCATCTGCCCAGATGCTTTTCTTCTTTCTGATATAGCCTATTTTTTAGGGCATCAAGGATCATGTCGTTCGCCCGTTTGACCTAGCCATTGGCTCTAGGATGGGCAACGGAGACGTACTTGATGGAGATGCATCGGTCTTCATAGAAGTCCCAAAAGTGATGGCCAGTAAACATAGTTCCGAGGTCGGTGATGATGCTGTTCAGGAGATCAAATATGTGGATGATATCTTCGAAGAGCTCGACTGCTTTCTTTGTAGTAGCCGAGATGAGCGGTTTATACTCGATCCACTTGGAGAACTTGTTGATGGCGATGTATACATACCGGAAACCACCTGGCGCTGGCTTGTGAAGGGCCAGGAAGCTAGGATGGTCTGTAGCTCTTGTGCCGGCACGTGTATCTGCTTGGCAAAAAATTGGCATCCATCACAACGTCGGACGAGGTCTTCTGCATCGGAGATTGCCGTGGGCCAGTAAAAACCAGCCCGGAAAGCTTTGCCGACCAATGTTCTCGAGGCCACGTGGTTGCCACAGGAACCGAAGTGAATTTCGAGAAGTAGCTTCACTCTGTCTTCTTAGGTGATGCATTTTTGCAATATCCCTTCCTTGGCACTTTTCCTCATCAAGTTGCCATCCACCAGCACGTAATGCTTGCTTCGACGGATTAGACGTTCGGTTTCAGTCTTATCGGCGAGTACTTCGGCGCTGGAGAGGTACTTGATGAACTGTTCCCTCCAATCGGTGGCCGCCAAAGGTACCGTAAGTACCAGCTACTCGGCAGGGGAACTTCCTGAATTTCCCTATCTTCCTTAATGGATGGCGCCAAAAGATCTTGAACGAAGACCCCCAGCGGAATCACCGCGCGAGAGGAGCCTAACTTGGATAGGTGATCAACGAGCTGATTTTGATCGTGTACCACGTGGTGGTACTCGATACCATAGAACTTTCCTTTAAGCTTCCTGATTTTGGCACAATATGCATCCATCTTCTCGCTGGAGCAAGACCAGTCTTTGTTGAGCTGGTTGATGACCAGCGCAGAGTCCCAGTATACCATGAGGTGTTTGATGCCAAGCTCAACGGCTATACGGAGTCCGTGGAGACATGCTTCATATTCGGCGGCGTTGTTGGAGGCTACAAAGTGTATCCGGAGAACATATCGGAGTTTATCCTTGGTCGGCATAATAAATAGGATGCCCACACCAGCACCATTGATGTTAAGGGCACTGTCGAAGTACATCACCCAGTGCTCGGGGTAGGTGGTGGCAATGGGCTCTAGGATCTCGGTCCACTCAGCGACGAAATCAGCAAGCGCGTGAGACTTGGTGGTAGGCCTGCTTCTGAATTCAATGGAGTAAGTGCCAAACTCGATAGCCCACTTGATGATACGGCCGTTGGCCTCTTTGTTGCGGAGGATGTCCCCAGAGGGAACTCGGTGACTACGGCGATCTTGTAATACTCGAAGTAGTGACGGAGCTTGCATGAAGTAATCAAGATGGCGTATAGCAGCTTCTAAACCTGAGGATAACGAGTCTTGGGCTCGTTAAGAACCTCACTGATGAAATATACCAGACGTTGCACCTTATAGGCGTGCTCGGCCTCCTCGTGTTCGACCACAATGGTTGTGCTGATGACACAAGAAGTAGCGGCGATGTAGATCAGGAGGGTTTCATCTGGCCATGGCGTCGTCATGATTGGAGGCTTTGTTAGGAACAACTTGAGCTGCTCGAAGACTATGTCTGCCTCCTCCGACTAGGAAAAGCGCTCGGAGGCTTTGAGGAGTTTGAAGAATGGTATCCTCGGCGTCGGCGTACTGGTTGGCGGTCATGATCATCTCGCCAATCCCAATAGGCGGCTTACGGTTGAACTTGGAGTGAAGCTCGCGGTGGTGGAGTCCTCGGATGAAGGCGGTGATGACCTCAGCTTTCGTGATGTTGGGGATAGAGTTCCTCATCTCGGAAAAGCGTCGGATGTAGCTACGGAGGAGCTCGGATGGCTTTTGGTTGATGCGGTTCAGATCGTGCTTGGTGCCCGGGCGAGTACAGGTAGCCATATAATTATCGGTGAAGACTTTTTTGGCGTCCGAAGAAAGGCTCGTAAACTAGCTCATGGCGGCCGACGTGAGCATGATGGGAAGATAGTTCGCCATGACACTGGTGTCTCCTCCGACGGCGCGAACAGTAGTGGCGTAAGCCTATAGCCACTGTGTTGGATTCATCCTTCCTTCGTAGGGCTTGACCCTAGTGATTTTGAAACCACGGGGCCACTGAAGTGTTCGGAGCGCCCTTGTGAATGCTGGGGGCCCTTGGGGTTATCAGCGTCGTCGTCTGCAGCGTTGCCATCGGCGAGCGGCTTGAGAGCAGAGTCTAGGTTACCGTACTCTTGCTCATACTCCTGGCGGCGGCGTACTTCATCTTCATGGCGACCGAAGCGGCGTTCATCGATACGTCATCGTGCATCTCGGAGATTGTTGAGGTGCACTCGAACATCCTGGTCGACCTCCTAGTCAGGTTGGCGGTGATGTTCAATGCAGTTGCCCCTAGCTCCGCCCTGTAGGGGTTGCCTGTCGTTGCGGCGCTGGTCGGTGAAGCGACTTGGGCGGCAATCGGATCTTGTGGCAACTGATCGGCGAATCGAGGTTGTGGAGTAAGAAGGTCTCTGAAACTGGCGGATCTCATTGACCTGGCAATGCGTCGCTTTAAGCATTGCGGCGACCTTGGCGACCTCTGGGGTCTGTGGGAGCCGGGCGAGCTCATTGGCGGCCACGGCCAAGTTGGCGCTTGGAGTCTTGTAGACGTCATGGCCGTCAACGCGGAGAAACTCATCGTCAAGGTTGCGCTGGAGCGGCCTTCCTTGCGAGTCAAGCTGCTGCTCGGCCATCGCAAGGGTAATCTCGTTTGCTCGGCGTTGTCCATGGTTGATGTTTTGGTTCTCGCAAGCGGCGCGTTCCTCCTCAGTTTCGCCATTTCGAGGGGGGCTGTCGACACTGACGTTGAAGATTGTGCCGCCATGGAATGGAGGGAGAGGAAGTTGCTCGGTGAAGGTTTCGGCGAGGGTTTCCGTAGAGCCCTGGGACTCAGAGTCCGAATTCTCCTCCGGGGTGGTCTAGAGGGATGCTCCGGAGCGTCGGCCGACGTGGAGCATGTTGATGGCCGGCGGAGGCTGGTCGGCGATCTGGTCGCTGAGAGGATGGACGTCTCCTGCCTGGTCGACGAATTTGCCCTTATGGCATCTTGAAAGGTGGCGGCGATGTTGGTAAGCTCGAAGGGCAGAGCCGCAACTCCTGGAGTTTTTCGAGCAGCCTCCGGTAGATCTGGATCGGAGGGTGGTCGGCGCTAGACCAGAGTGTCCAGAGCCGATTCGGCGATGGAGAGGCAATCAGCGAGCTTCTGACCAACCTGATCGATTGATGCGATCAGATCGTCATTGTTGATTTGCCTCCTCTGGTAGTGAGGAAGCAAGCGGCGAGTTGTTGATGAAGGCGACCTCGGAGGTTCTGAGATCGGATCTGCAGTCGCAGGTGCGGGGGTGATCGGCGCAGAATCGATCTGCACCGGCTCGAGGAGCTCTCCGACTCCGTCAGCGTTGATGATCCACGAGATCGATCTGACCGTGAAGATCTGGCCAGGCTGCGGGGGGGGACGAAGAGCCTGTGAAAAAAGCCATCTTGTTTGACAAGAAAACAGCACGCAAGCCCCTACCTGGCGTGCCAATTTCTCGACAGAATATCATCGGCAGTCCTCCAAGGGGTATCCCACGAAGGTAGATTGATCGGCAGAGAAGCGTGAGATCAAGAACAAGAAAGCAACAAAGACATAGAGACACATGAGTTAGACAGGTTCATGCCGTAAGTATGACGTAATACCCTACTTTCTGTGGTCAGTTAGTTTATATTAGCTATCATATGATATTGCCTGAGTTTGGAGGGGTCCCTGCCAGCCTTATATAGTCCAGGGAACAGAGTTACAAGTCGGTTAGATCTAAGAGATAACCGGAAAGTAATTACTGATTACAAGAATTTTGGGATCATACGTATCATAACAGATCTCGTAGTATCTTCAGGATATCTTCCCGGTGTCTTGCGGGAGGCGCCGTGCAGGCTTCGTCTTGTGGGCTGGGCCGCCCCTGGGGGCATAGCCCATGTGGTCTGCCGTAGGTATCCGGGGTCGTACCCCCACAGCTGGAGCTCCGGTGAAACCCAAGCTCACCGCGGCGGGGGTGGTAGCGGCCAGGGTGAGGGCGCCAGAGTCAGGGAAGAAGAGTGTGTTTTGCCACTAAAAACTGTTGTGCAGAGGTGTGTGCGCCATACTTGCAAATCCTACACGCGCACGTTGTAGCAGTGCCCTTTTTTCGACGTTGAAAGTCAAAGCTAACTTAGAAACCTGTTGTGCGAAATTAAGTACGCTATCATGAATCATTCTTTTGAAATGTTTCTTTCGTAATTTGATTCTTATTAGTTTGTGCACAAAAATGTACATCTACCACTAGAACAACATTTTGCAGACATGGTAGTTCATAAAAAACATTTGCATAGTTAATGTTGTTCTAGCAGAGGGACTATCTTCACAAATATGTCACGATAATAATGTTGGTTGGTTCATGATCAGGGCACCATTCCCATGTCCGCGGACAAAGCAAAACCCATGATGGCATCCAAGTCTGTAGACACAAGCCATGGCATGCAAGCGGCTGCAACCGGTAGTCAACCAGGTATTCCAGAGCCCCATCAAGCAGGAGACCCCTGCAACAGATATCAACGTTGAGGAAGAGATGTATGCAGTGGAAGTGTCGGATGATGACGATTCATCCGACGAGGTTCTGAATAAGCTGAGAACAAAAGAAGCTAGAGTTACTTGATGGGGCGCATACAAGAAGTAGTAGGGTGTGCACAGTGTGGGCGCCGTGCCAGTGAAGCGCGAGTACACAGTTATGGAATACAAAATGAAGCGTCAGGAGGATGAGCCGGCTTAAAAGAAGATGAAGTGCGAGCAGGCTGCCCTGGTGGAACAGGAAATGAAGTCTGGGGTCGATGCGCCGGTGAAGGAGGAAACGAAGTATCAGGAGGATGTGCTCGTGGAAAAGGAGATCAAGTGTGAGGAGGGTGCGGCGGCGAAAGAAGAACTGGAGTGATCTTGAAGGTACGCTAACAAGCTATATATAGCGCCAGTGTCGGGTCCATGTTAGGTGTTTCTGAAATAATATAAATGCATACCATGCATGCAGAAATTTAAAATTTCTCCGTGGGTCGTCGTACTAAGAACTGTTTTTAGGGGGTTTGCTTTGTATTAGCTGCAAATGGTGCTAAAAATTAAGCTTGTTATTGTTGTGTGAAAGTGATGTGCTGCAAGTGGCTGCAAGCTGGTTTGCCGTCAAGTCATAGACAGTATTCTCATTTTGTCCTTGTGTGTGCAAACATTGCGCAGGGGACTGCCCTCAAGCTTCATGGTTTCGAAAAAGTGTGTTAGTACACTCACACACAAGTGTACACAACACACACAGAACAATGCACACACGAATCCCACACACGTACTGATGTAGAGGACTCACACTGACGGTAAGGGTCGGCACAGTACGAACGGTGAAGGGGACGGCATGGCGAGTTCGGCCGGGGCATGCTCTGGACGAGGAGGACGACGGTGGGGCCGTCGAGTATGAGTACTATAGGCCGACAGCGCAGTACAGACGGCAGGGCAGTGCACGCATGGCCAGGCCGGGCCGACGGCGGAGATCTTGTCGGACGACGGACTTAGAGATAGGCAGCTGGCCGCGCAGGGCGCCGAGCGCGGATGGAGGCGTGGAGTAGGCGCGAGCCAAGCCGGAGACGAGGCGGGGGTGCCAGAGATCGGCGTGGCACGAGCGCGTGTGGGGACGGGGACGGAAGCACGGTCGGGGCAGGGGGGCCGTGGCATGGATGGCTGCGGCGTGACGAGACGAGGCCGACTAGGCATGGGGACGATGACAGACGTTGTGGGGGGATGACAAAGAGGTGCAGCAAGACGCAGTGGCTTGGGCGGAGAAAGCAGATCAAGTGATGGAGGGGAGGAAGAAGACGAGGCGGTATATAAACGCCAGAGACCTTGAGTCCCGGTGGAGCCATGACTCGGGACTAAAGGACACCTTTAGTCCTGGTTTAAGCCACCACTCGGGACTAGAGATCCTTTAGTCCTATGATCTTTATATATATCTGTCTTCTGTGGTGCAGTGCAGTGCTTGACTGCTCGACTCTTTATATCTGTCTTGTGCTGTGTGCAGTGCGTACCAACAAAATGACCACCCAAACGAGTGACACGGCGCGCGCTCGGCGCAAAGATCGGTATGGAGGCCAGGTGTAGTACTGGTTCCAAAACTAGCGCTCCCAGATGCAGGTCACAGTAACACACATCTTGTTTTCGTTCCATGCATGCATGATCAAATGTACAGCTAGTGGTGCAAAGAGCCAAAGAATCGGCAGTTAGAGTTTCATTTTTAAATTCGAACAGGCGAAGGCTGTGGTGCAGAACAGCAAGGCGGCTCAGCGGGAGGACGCGCACTGATGGCCAAGAACGTGTCGCTCCGCGAGGCCATACTGAAAAAGTCCTACTTCACGTGCAGCGTCACGATGGTGCCCGCCGAGCTACTGGCCGTGAACCGGCCCCTGCTGATGGAGAACGGGAAGCTCAGGGGCGAGTACATGCGCGCCACCGCCCTGCTCAACCAGATCTTTCTCACGGCGCCTCCAGCCAAGCGCCCACCAGTCGTCGCCCACGTCAATGAGGGGGCCAGCAGGGCCAACCGCGCCGCTCGTCTTCGCATGTACCTCTATTAGTTAGATTTAATTGGACATAACCGAACCTCGTTCAACTAAAGTGAATGATGACCAAGTACAAAAAAAAAGAAGGTTGAAGGAATTGCCCTCATTCAACTAAGGAGGAGCAAGAGGACTGCCCTCAAGCTTCATGGTTTCGAAAACGTGTCAATACACTCACACACGTGTACACAACACACACGGACACTGCACACACACACGGACACTGCACACACGTATTGATGCTGTTGACTCACACCGACGGCAAGGGCCAACGGCGGAGATCTCATCGGATGGCGGACTTGGAGATAGGCAGCTGGCCACGTAGAGCGCCGCACGCGGACGGAGGTGTGGATTAGGCACGAGCCAGGCCGGAGACGAGGCGGGGTGCCGGAGATCGGCATGGCACACGCATGCGTGGGGCCAGGGACGACGGCGCGGCCGCACGCACGGTCGGGGCAGGTGGCCGCGGGGCGTGGGGACGATGACGGACGCTGTGGGGGATGACGAAAAAGCATGACGCGAAGCGGTGGCTCGGGCGGAGAAAGCAGATCGAGTGATGGAGGGGAGGAAGAAGACGAGGCAGTATATAAACTCCGGAGACTTTTAGTCCTGGGTGGAGCCACGACCTAGATCTAAGGGACACCTTTAGTCCCGGTTTAAACCACCACTCAGGACTAGAGATCCTTCAGTTCTGGGCTCTTTATATCTTTCTTGTGGTGTGCAGTATAGTGCTTGAGTGCTCGGCTCTTTATATCTGTGCATACCAACAGAATGACCACCTAGATGAGCCGACACGGCGTGGCTTGGCGCAAAGATCGGCCTGGAGACCAGGCAGGTGCAGTACTGTTCCAAAACCAGTGCTCCCACATGCAGGTCACTGTCACACACATCTTGTTTTTGTTCCATGCATGCATGCGTCTTATTCGCTGGGCTTATAAGCCGTACTTTTTCAGCTAATTAATAATATTTTTCTCTCATAACAAATCAGTCGATAGTACTTTCAGTCATGGCTTATCAGCCAAATGAACAGGGCGATGATCAGTATAGCTAGTGCTGCAAAGAGTCAAAGAATCGACAATTATAGTTTCTTTTTTATATACCTGCAGGCGAAGGCCTTGGTGCAGAACAGCAAGACCACTTATGAGAATTAAAAATCATGAATATCTTGAAAAATCTCAGAATAATCTCCCTGTACATGAAACCAATAAAGTCAGTGCGGGTATTACTTAGGATTACCTGTATAGATCATCAAGTGCACCTTGTTTATCTAACACTTCTTGCAAAACAAGTAATGATTTATATATGCATGAGTGATGGGGTTTTTTTAGTAATACGTCACTTATAGTTGAGAATAATATTTTCACAAAATGTTTTGATGGTGTGGGCCAATATTAGGCAATGCTTGGCTTAGAATTCTTGTATTTGAGGATCAAGTTTGAACACAAAATCCTTACATTTGTGGATCGTACATAGTGTGAATACTTAGAAAAATAATAGGTTAGTTGTTATTGCTTCCTAATAAACATATACCAGTTTCTTTATGGGGCAAGCCATTGTCGAAGCCAACTTGGGCTTCCTACTTATGTCCACAAAATTAAAGTTGAGGCGCAAAATCATTTCACAAGATGTGGACCATTACATTCCAATGAACCTACCGTTCATCATAAGGGAAAGCCCAATAGCCCACTAAAGGACTATCACCATCCCGCAACACATATGTATATCCTAGCATCGCTCGCCGACACCCTCCCCCTCCTATACATCCACTGCAGTCGCCACCGCCATAACTCTACTCTTTGACGCCACATCATTACAACATACTTTCTAAGGTCCATTGTGTCATCTCCTCCATTAGCGCTCGGCAATAGTGGTCCAAGATGATGAATGATAAGGTTAGGTGTCCACTCATCCCCATTTTGTTTCTATTTTCTCGCTTTTCCAGTCCTTCTGGCCTCGTTGAAAAGTCCTTGTTTGGTTTTGGTAATTGAGTGACAACCTTAGGTGGACTAATGTGCTTAAGTGAGATACACAGGTGATTAGTCCCATGTGTGTGAGCAACATATGCCATGACGGTAATGATGGCTCAAGGATGTTGCAAATCTCACACATGTGATGATGAAGGAGCTTATTGCACATGAGACATGACATGGAGTCATGTGATCAAGGTGGAGAAGATCAAGACATGACTTGGCTTGATGGAACGGTTGCAAGCGTGAAGGGCAAGTCGGAGGCTTTGGAGTGATGGACCGCGTGGCGGTGAAACTTGAGCAAGACTTGGCACCGATGGACGAATGCAACAGTGAAAAGCAAGTGAAGTCAAGATCGATGAACCAATACGGTCACGTGATGATATGAAGTGGATCATATCATTTGGTGATTGGTTGGTGCATGTGTTGCATCAACAATGGAGAAGATGGAATGGAATGCGCAAGGCAAAGGTATAACCTAGGGCATTTCATTTCACTGGTCATAGGTGTGTAGAGAAGTTTATGACCGGGTTTAGAATAGATGGCCGTACTATCAAGAGGGGCAAACTTGTTTGCATATCGGTCATCTAGTGCCACTCGAGTGATCTAACTTCGCATCGTCGCTAGGATCGAGTGGCGTAGCAAGTTGAGTGGCTAATACTTTGGGAAATGTTTGTGAAAAGCTAACACATATACACATGGTGGTGTTGGCACATTTGCAAAGGAGAAGAAGTTGGAGTTGATGAGGATCAACTCGGTGAAGAAAAGGAGACGAAAGGAGGTCATTGTGAGTGACTGGATGCTGGCCTCGGCAGGACCAGCGCGTTCGGTCAGTGGCAGTAGTTGAGCGTGTGGTCTCAGTCTTGTGACCGAACGCTGGCGCGAAGAGTGACCAGACACATAGAGCCTGCATCCGGTCAGGCTGACGTACGCTGACACAGGCAGGCGCGAGAAGCCAGTGAGGACCGGACCCTGATCTGTGTCCGGTCACATGTGATCGGACGCGTCCGGTCGCAAAACAAAGGCTCGACGAGCTCTCTAGAAATGATCGGACTCAGGTGTTGCAGCGTCCGGTCATCCTCGCTGTGCTACGTCCGGATGCGTGTGACGTATGGTGACGTAGGCGGCGCTGGTGTTGGCGCGCGGGCGTAGAGCTGATCGAACGCTGGTCTGTGTCTGATCGTGCAGGAGCAGACGTTTTCGGTCGCAAAATAGAGGCTTGGGGAGCTCTCTGGAATGACCGAACTCAGGCGTAGCAGCGTCCGGTCATCCTCATGGTGCGTCCGGTCACAACTTAACCGTTGAGATCGGGCGCTTAGTATTTGAAGCCAGGGATAATGTGGCAGCCATCCGTTGACCGAACGCTGGCAGGGTGCGTCCGGTCGATCTGGCCAGCATGTCTGGTCAGCCCGAAAAATGCCCAGTGAAGGGGTAACGGTTATTTTAGCCCGTGGGGCTATAAATAGAAGTGTTGGTCCGTCTTTGGCCGGCAGCTTAGTAGAGCTGAGCACACTAGAGCCTTGGTGGCTTATGTGGTAGTGTTTGGGAGCCCTCCAACTCACTTGAGCTTGATAGTGTTCATCCAATCGAGTGAGTGAGCGATTCTAGTGTGATTGCATCATGAGGTTGCATCGAGTGGCACTAGGTGATCGAGTTGCAAGCCGATGGTGCTTGTTACTCTTGGAGGTTGCCACCTCCTAGATGGCTTGGTGGTGGTCTCCGTCGAAGCCCGCAAGAAGCTTGTGCAGTGCTCCGGAGAAGAGCTTTGTGAGGGGCATTGTGCTCGCCCCACGGGAGCCACAAAGAGCAACTCTAGTTGAGTGTGTCATTGAGCTACCCTCACTTTCAGGGTAGGTTCTTGCGGTGCCCAACATGAGGGCTTGGCAGGTGATGCCAATTAGCCGCCGAACCACCAAGTGAGCGGTCGACACAACGGGGACATAGCGTGTTGGCAAGCACATGAACCTCGGGAGAAAATTCACCGTGTCAACTTTTTTCTTCCCGTTGGTTTGCAATCCCCTTACACAAGCTTGTAATTACTTTCACATACATTGAGCTTGTGCAGTTGCTCTTATAATTAGTTAGCTTGTGTAGCTTGCTAGTTACCTTCTTGCTTGTGTAGCATAGAAGTAGCTTCCTTGCGTGGCTAATTTGGTTTGTGTAACGTTGTTAGTCACATTGCTTAGTTTGTGTAACTAAGTATTTGCGCTCTCTAATTTGGCATTGGTTGCCTTGTTATTGGGCATTGCTAGTGAGCTTAGGAGCTTTGTGCTTTTGCTTACTAGAATTGTGTATGAGCTCCCCGGTGTGCAAAATACTAGTGGCATAGGTTTGTGTGACCTTGCTCCTAGAATTGGATAGGTGAGCTCTAGCTAGCCCGACACCTTTGTTGCCTATTTAGGATTTTTATAAGGTGCTTGTGAACTTCGATAGAGGGGTGTAGTCTTGGCTAGACCGATTGTTTTAATTCCGCATTTGTTTCGGTTAGCCAGTGCGACCGATTGTTTTAATTCCACATTTGTTTCGGTTAGCCGGTGTGATTAAATTTAGAAAGGACTATTCACCCCCCCCCTCTAGTCCGCCATCTCGACCTTACACTCATACATCAAGTTGAAAATGGAATAGATCTAGGTTTTGCGTATTAGGTCAACGGATCTATTCAGATCTAGATTCTATTACTTTTCTTTCCTAATCTATAAGCTATTACGATTCGACAAAGGGATCAAGGGTGGAGGGCTAAGGCTACGCAAGTGGTAGTTGTGTTCGTCTAGTTGCCGAGGCTTAGGGCATCTCTGCCCCCAATATATGTTGTAGAGTAGAAGGATAGGTAGAGGAAGAGAGATAGGAGGGAACTTAATTCATTACTTAATTCACTCAGAAGATTGTGAGGTGGTTTACATAGTGCGAACACAAGGTTGATATGTGCCCTTGTGGTTCGGATTTGTGATGAGTGATTGTCAACGTGATTCGCGTCTTGGGTTGAGTTTGTGAACTAACCATGGCATGAGTTGGGTTGTGCAACATGTCTCTTGGCTTGTGGTGCGCAGGTGTGGAGCTCGGAGGCGGTGGTCGATGGTGAGGTGAAGGTCAAGTAGGGACGTGCCGTGCCGATGGACTGGGAGCGGTGAAGGACGGATATGAGGCTTGGACTGAGGGACCAGGAGGCCGGGTGGCCAGCTGCGGTGGCTGACATCTGGGGACATCAACAAGCGCAAGTGTATAAGGGAGTGACCGTGTTGACCGAGTCAAGATGGCGGACATGCAAGTCGAGCGGAGGCTCTAGAAGACTTGCTGGCCGGGCGGTCGAGGACGGAGGTGACACGCGTTGAGTTGTGGGGGACGCGTATGGAGTACGCTACTCGTGGGTGGTTTGGTGGGTTGAGCCTCAAACCACCGGGTGGACGGTTTTCGGGTTTGGGCCTCAAAACCTGGGCGGAGGTTCCGAGGAGGAATGGACGGCATGTGGTGTCATCGAGGAGTTCGCGTCGAGGCGAAGCTATCGCATGAAGGGCGCGGTGGCCGTCGGATGAAGACTACCTCGGGTTGGACAATAACGCCCTTGGGTTAAGTGGTTCGACTAAAAATATCTAGGGACATGTTTGGGATTGTGTAATAACCCTGTTAAATAAGGATGAGGGAGCCCCAATCTCTCTCACCTCTTGCCATTTCTTTTCTCCACCTTAGGTTTTCCCCCTCTCTAGGTTCTTCTCAAGAGGTCCACCGATGAACTAGTATCCCGGTTTAATTGAACTGTGATTTTGGTTGGGAATGGAGGCCCTAACCTCCTCGTTTCCTCCGAGATTCGATTTGTGAGGTGCTTTTATGATTCACATTCGTGTTCTTCGCATTCTTGTTTTTCCCCTATCTTTCTTGGCTCAATTCGTCATTTTGAGAGCATTTTGACTCGTTCTTTTTTATCTGAGAAGAACTAGGACATTAGTTGATCCCTTCCATCGAAGGATTTCATCTAATTCCTCACGAGTTCATAGATCGGGGCGAATCAAGTTCTAGGGGTGAAAAACTAGGGTTCGTCACATTTTCTTGTTTTTCCGTTGATTGGCTTTGTCTTAGGCGACGATCTTCTAGGAGTAGCCTATCAACTCTATGGTGATCCTCTCTGCAAAGTTTCAAGTCATTCCGAGTTGATTTGATCGAGTTTTGGGTGTTGAATCCATTTTTTCCGAGAACTGCTCGTAAATACCAGATACGTTCGGTATGAATGTCGGACGTGTACGGTAGATAAAACTTTCGAGTTTGGAGCTAAAATTTCCTCAAGGTCTCTAGAAGCTGTGGTTAAAATTTCATAATTTTTGGACACCATTTGATAGGGTTTTAGATTTTTCTCCCAAAGTCGCTCTATGTTGTTCAGCATACCGGACGTGTCCGGTATTGGTTGATTGCACTCAGTTCAGCAGCTCTTCTATGGTCGTTTGACCTCCGATTCGCGTTCCGTCTTTTGTGATGGGTTTCTACCGTTTCAAGGAACTTATCTAGGTACTCTTGTCACCAGTTGGCTTGGGTATTTTAGTTTCGGGAACTCGTTCTTCTTAATAGGAGTTGAGTATCTCATTTTCTCTCCTTCGGTTCGGGAAACGCTTCGTGCTCGTTTGTGGTGTCCCGCTGTGTTCCTAGGGAACATCCACCCTCTCTTTTGGGTTGAGGGCATCACGATGTTTGCTTCGCGTGTTTGGCGGTGATTTTGGGACAGTGGTCGAAAAGTTTTGAAAGAAATTTTACGGCTCCCATTCAAAAAACCCCCCTGATGACCAGCATGTGAAAAACGGCACCGCTAGTACTGTTCGTTGACAGTAATAGCCAAACAATTTTGCCGGAAAAATGGATGTTGGTAGCAAACAAGATGCAGAGATATGTAGTATCCGGTACGCTCGCTTTTCAGAAAGGAACTTGAATTGTTGTTAGAATGCCAACGTACCTGTGCTGTGTGAAAGGACCTTGCTTAAATAAAGAAAGCAGTAGGTAAAGGAGCCATCTTTATTTTATTAGTTAATCAAAGACAGCCAACCATTGTGAGTTTTGTCAGTTTTCCAGCTAGGAACATACAGAATCAAGTTAGAGCTAGCACCTTCAGATACAGTGGCAGTATGTCTTTTTAGCATTTTCTGAATTTGCCCCCAAATCATTCTAGCTAATAGCTATTATGAACATGTTACAGACTCTCGACTGTTGAGGAAGAAAGAGATCAGCAATGGCTAAATGCACCGTCGCTGCTCTGTTCTTCCCCCCATGGTATAACATCTACTAGTAGCAGAAATCGCCATCCAATCCAATGGAAAGAATTTCGAAGGGGCAGAGAGAGAAAGAAAGAAAGAAAGAGGCGAGTGAGTGGATGGATGAATAGTTATAGTTACTCCAGCAGCTTGGTCTTGCCATTCTCCTTGTCCTCTGGTTCGTCGTCGTCCGAGGAGGAGGTCTCCGACGAGTCGTTGGGCTCCTCGAAGAAGGTGTCAATGAAGGAGGAGCACTCCTCGGCCCAGCTGCGGCGGTTGGCGGAGGCGCGCCACTGCTGGTCGGCGATCATCTCGGGCGACATGCCCCACTGCTGGAGCTCCTCCTTGGTGTGGTGCACGAGGAGGGAGTACTCGCCGCCGGGGCCCAGCTGCATGACCCTGAACTCGCAGTTGTCGAAGTTGTTGAGGCGCTCGAACTGCGCCACCGTCCACTTGAACCACTTCATGAGGAACACCCGCGAGGTGAGGCCGTGGGAGACGATCACCAGGTTGGTCTCGCAGCTGGGGTCCTGGTCCAGCCTCCCCATGTCGATGTCCCGCCACAGCGACTCCAGGAAGCCTGCAATGCAATGCAATGCAAATCCATGGGTTTGATTGATGTGTCAATGGTGGAGGAGAAGAGCAGGAGACGATGGATCGGATCGGATCATCATACTGGCGACGCGGTCGAAGACGTCGGCGGCGGACTCGCCCTCGGGGAACCGGAAGAAGAAGCGGCCGAAGCGCTGGCGAGTCTCCTTGACGGCGCGCATGCGCTCCTCGACCTGGAAGTTGCCGAAGTCCTGCTCGCGGACGCGGCACTCCTCGCGGGCGCCGATGACGCGGTCCCGCGGGAAGGCACGGCCGATCTCGCGCAGCGTGGCGCGGGTGCGCGCGTAGGGGGACACGTAGAAGTAGACCTTCCAGTTGCCTCCCGCCGCCGCCACCACGTCGTGGATGCGCCGGCCCGCGGCGCGCGCCTGCTCCGCGCCCAGCGCCGTGAGCGGGATGCGGTAGTCGGGCGTGGTGGTGTAGGCCGACATGTCCAGGTTCCCCTGGCTCTCGCCGTGCCGCACCAGGATGATGCGCTTCGGCAGCCGCCGCGCGCACTGCGGGTGGTGCTGCCGCGTCATCTCGCAGAACCGGCACTCACTGCTGCCGGTCGTGTGCCGCTGCCGGTTGTGGTGGTGGTGGTGCTTCTGCTGCTGCTGCCTGGCCTGTTGCGGCGACAGGGTGGTGGTGGCGCGATGCCGTGTCGTGTGACATGGGTAGCTGGCGCCGGGGTATATATAAAGCAGGTGAGGTGGTTGGGTGATGGGTGGGGCCGTGGGGGCAACGAAAGCAGTTTATTTTGTGGGGTTCCGGGCAGCGGCGCTCCGATCACCAGCTGGAGCCATGGAGGAGGAGGCTGCCGCGGGAACGGGATTCGGCCTCGCTGGCAGCAAAGCCTTACACTGCAAGGAATAATCTCGGCAGATTAGTAGGAATGGTATGATTACCACCACTGCTGCCACAGTCATCAGGATAAAAATATTGCTGCCAGTTTTGTCAACTCCAATTGAGATCGATCACTGCCTTCAACATGACATAAGATTGAATAAATCATCCTAGCTGTATCTGATTTTAATAAAGACAAGTGACACCTGAATCAAATTACACGAGAACCAAAAAAAACATATCCCGAGGGACGAGGCCTTCATCAAACACGGTGCGGGCTGCAGAAGGTGTGGCCTGAATGCCTGATACGGTGGCTGTCGTATCCCAGTGTCCTTGCTCCCGCGCCAAGGAGTCGGTGCATGCATGTGCGCTGCAAGGGGCCACGAGAAGCAGCCGAGCTCCTGCCCCCGGGTCGGTGGGTTGAGTGAGCCATTCGCCACCCCCCAATCCCACCGCAAGGGCAAAACCGTGTGCGCTGACACGGCATCCAAGCACCGCCGTCCCACACGGGAAGGTACCCCACACGGCCCACACATAACATCCGTACCCTCCTATCTAACACACCGTACAGACAAGAGAGGACTCGGGCAGAACTGCTACACATCGCGCCACGTCACGTCTCACCCAACACCGATCGTAACATACCATGATGAACGGTCGCCAGCATGCAGACCTGCGACGACAGCTGATGCAAGCAGCAACTCTAATCTAACGAAAGGAGAAGAAGAATCTACTCCTAGTCCTTCCCCCTTCCATTAGTGAACTGGATTGTTTGCCGTCAAACTCAACATTTTTTTAGAATCTACTCCTAATGCTTGCCAAAGCTGACTGACTTGCGTGTTGCTGTTGCTGTTGTTGTCCTTCATGTAACTGGAAGGTAGCAAATCTGAGAGAGCAAAATTGTTTCAACCAACTATGCTATGTTTACCTACAAATAATGCCGCTCTCCAATTGGGGCGGGCAGGTGCATGTGATTCCCTGAACTTAAACCACTTTTGAACCGATAACTAACAGAATAAAGCTTGCTCTCTCTAGCTAGTATAGAAAGGAAGAATCATGGACATGGAGTGAAGCAATGTATATGCAGGGTGCAAACGAAAAACATGCAAGTGCCCCCTATGATGATGATGTCCAGCTCCTCAAGATACTAGGAATAGCTTTGAAGCTTTGTCTTTTGGGGACAGCGTTGGTGTCCCCGAAGAAGCAACGTGAATCATGCAAAAGCAAGCGTTTCGGCAAAGCAATTCTAGTATGAAGGTCGATCAGGTAGGCCTAATCTTCCGAGGACCACAGAATCCAGTTTTAAACTTAAAGGCCCAAATTAATGTCAGCTACCACTAACATCATCATAAGATTGTTAAACCACTAACTAATGCAGATGTATGTCTAAGGTTAAACGTCATGTTCGCTTGGCTTATAAGCCGTACTTTTTCAGTCAACGAACAGTATTTTTCTCTCACAACAAATCAGCCAACAATATTTTTAGTTATGGCTTATCAGCCAAGCGAACAGGGCAAAACATAGCAGATGTATGGCTTTAGTTCACGCCTGTAAACTATGGGGCATTCCCATGCCAGTTGAATCCGTGATCCCAACCAACACTTCACGCTCTAGGCCTTGTTTAGATTGCAAATTTTTGCAATCTGGACACTGTAGCACGTTTCGTTTGTATTTGACAAACTTTGTCCGATTATGGACTAACTAGGCTCAAAAGATTCGTCTCGTGATTTACAACCAAACTGTGCAATTAGTTATTTTTTTTACCTACATTTAATGCTCCATGCATACGTTCAAAAATTGATGTGATGGAGAGAGAGTGAAAAAACATAGAATTTTGAGGCAATCTAAACAAGACCCTAAGCAAAAAGAGCCTGGGCAGCAGGTCCAGCCGTGTAGCCCAATATCTGCTCTCCACCACATGCCCCCAAAGGTAGGCAAGCTTTTGGGAGCAAGTCTTCTCCCCTAAGGGAGAAGAACATCTCATGTGGCAATGTGGTGCTCCACCAATGCAAAGATCCGGATAAGATAAATTGGGTACAGCTTGGATTGCACTGCAGTCTCGGTTCAATTTCTTGCCATATATTCGGTCACTTTAACACCCCCAGCAATCCATTGAACGTACTAAGGCAACTAGGAAAGGCTTAGTGTAGTCTGATAGTCCAACTGATTTATATATGTTTTTGAAAATTCATTCCCTCTTTTATAGTATAAATATAAATATAGATAAATAGACAGATCACCAACCATTAAAAAAAAGGGCGTACCCAGTGCAGAGAGCTCCCGCTCTGTGCAGGGTCTGTGGAAAGGTGTCAGTGGCAAGCCTTACCCTCGCCTGTGCAATGCGAGAAGACCGCGACTCGAACCCGGAACCTTCCGGTCACAAGCGGTAAGACTCTACCGCATGCACCAGGTCCGCCCTTCACAGATCACCGACCATCAAACGGAAAAAGAGAATGGTCACAGAGTGAAGTAAGAAGCGACTGAACCGACGTTCTTTGGGTTGGGGAGGTGCGGTCGTGACCGCACGAGAGAACGCCACTCTGTTCTTTCTGGGCTCCAGGCGCCAGCAGCTCGTCCAGATCACAGAGGCTGGCAACCAGAGTAACAAGAGAGTAAGGAGCAATACAAGGTGCGAATATGGAAAAAGTTGTGTGTGATGCAGATGCGATGGTGAGTTTTCCTCCTGGTTTCTCAGTAGAAGATGGTGGGATGGGAGAGCTGGGAGTTGAGATGAATGAGCTTTCCTGACTTTGGAGCTAAACAATGAGGTATACATGTTTAGGCATTGAAAATTCTTTTGTACCCAGTTTCGTTTGCAAGAGGCTCCGCCCCTGCCCTCCGAAGCAAACTCATCAAAATGTGATGGTGATGTTAGACAACGATGATGATCCAATTCACAAGTATGCACAGGGAAGTTCACTGGAGCATAAGCCTCAAACCCCCCAAACCCCTCCCCACCCACCCACCAACAAAAAAAAAGAAGGGGGGGTGCATAAACGATCTCTGGACCAGACAAGTGATTTCTAAAAAGAACTACTATCAAAAAACAGCACTGACATTGTATTAAAGAAAAAAAAAGGAAGAAAACAACAAAACATCCTAATTTAGTGGTCCATCTGGTGACCACACGTTGCTCTAAAGATGCAATGGGACAATTCAAATGTCTGATGCATCGCTTAATTATGCCTTTCCCTGACAAGACATAAAAAAAAACTGCTGTCACCAACCCAAATCACATAACTCAAGCGTCACTCATACCAAAAGAATACAACAAAATACACCCAAGTGTTACGGCGCACTGGTGAACATCTTACCTAACAATCAACAAATAAGCTGAATATTGACATACTGCTGCCTTAAATGACATACAACAGAACTACTCTTTCCATGGATATATTCAAAACTGTTAGAAAAAGAGATATTCTCATGCATGAATCATACTAAGAGCATCGTTTAATCTTTGACAAAAGAAAAGGAATACTTTGACAAACTATCAACAGCGATGGAACATCAATTGTTCTCATTTCTTTGTTGCCTGACATTCCTTGGCAAGCTTTCCATTCAGCAATCAGGGCTTATAAACCTAACAAACAATTAGGGAATATAAACCTAACACGGAACATTCATGTTTAATAATGGTATAAAATGACAGAATCAGAATCTGGTTCTCCTTTAACAAATGTCATTCTACTGCAGAGGGCACAAATCAAGTAGAACCACCAAACAATGTCCAGAGCGCGGTAGAATTTTGATGGGCTAGTGACAGATAATGTGCCTAAAAATTCAGATCATCACAACAATTTTTTAAGGCTAAGGGCAACTGTGAGTGCTTGACCAACTGGACGCAACCATAGCAAAAAATGAAGGCAAAACAGATCTCTGGATCATGCAAGTGCTTTGTCTGACTATGGGCACCCAAATGCACATCTCATTAATTAGAACTGGTGGTGGGAAATGGGGAAAAGACAGTCTGACTGGGTTTTTTAACGTGATCAGTCTGACTGGTTCTGTGCTCATCAAATACTTTTTTTTAAAGAAAAGGCAGGAGCTCTGCCGCTCAATTAAGTATAGGAAAGAGAGTGTTTTATGTACACATTGGCACCGGTCCTAGGACCAAAGTAGATACACCCCTCTCACCGTCAGTTTTTTCACCCCGCAAAGGAAAAAGCCCTGCGCTTTTGCACAATGTCCTCTTTGGTCAATGAGGCAACCTGTTGTTGAAAGTGCATCTAGCCCTTTAGTGAGTTTTGGATGATTGAATGACAACACGATTAAAGGTCTAACATGTTTACTAAGTGTTAGACAGAAAATTGATTATCTCATAGATACTTGATGAAATTGTATAAAGCCAAAAATGATGTATTGTTGTATAAACAATCTAGTTCAAGCATAAGACAACAATGCAAATGGAATTCATGTGAAGGCTTATTTATTGTGGGATTTCAATGATCTATGTGAAAGCAAGCACGATAAAAGTTAATTAATGAGACATGAGGGATTGCATATGGAATGGTCTTATATTTGAAGCTTGCTAAATTGAAAAGAAAAAGACAACAATACAAATGAATGGATGATTCAACACAAGATGTGACTTGATGGCTTGAGATGGTGAAGATAGCAAGGAAAGGCTTCGAGGTACTAAGCAAGGGTGAAGGGCAAGCGACGGCTTGGCGGCCGAAGAACCTAGCTAGGGTGAAGAAGGAAGTACTTGCATTTAGTTGAGGTACTAATCAAGCTGCGATAGTCATATTGATGTGGAGGATCAAACCTATATTAGACAAAGCGTTGGAAGTGACTTGATGCATTTGGAGTTATTCATATTTGATGAATGGAATCAAGTCACATGCTCAAGATGGCTATGCTCAAGTGAAAAGATCAATATCAACATGATTGGCACCCTCACTTAATGAAGATTGGAAAACACGGCTTCGGTTCAAAGAGATCAACTCAAAAGGTTTAATTTCCTTATACTTTTAAATTTGAGTTAATAGGAATGCCGTACTATTAAGAGGGATGCAAGTTTAGGTGGTCTGAGGAAGATAGAGTGCTCAAGCATAATAACTAAATCAATAATGAGACACTCTAGCACTTCACGAGCACATAGAATAATTTTCTGTGACTGTCGGTGTCGGAAGTCCCGACGTGAGCCGGAACTCCCGACAGTCGGAAGTCATGACTCTTGCCGGAAGTGCTGACTCTCAGTCACAGCCTGGGCGGTGACTGTGGACGTCGGAAGTCCCAACGTGTGTCGGAACTCCCGACAGTTGGAAGTCCCGACGTGTGTCGGAAGTCCCGACAGTCAGAAGTCCCGACCCAAGCCAGCAGTCCCAGCAGCGATGGTTCTTTTGACTGCTCGCTGTCTGTGCACGTCGGAAGTCCCGACGTTCGCCGGGAGTTCCGACCGTCGAAAGTCCCGACGTTCGCCGGGAGTTCCGACACTAACCTGACCCAAGCCGGGAGTCCCGGCCTCAGCGGTGTTGGCTGTTTGTTTAACTGTGCACGTCGGAAGTCCCGACGTACGTCGGAAGTGATGACCGTCGGAAGTCCCGACGTTTGTCAGAAGTTCCGACACTGTCTTGCACACACGGACTTCTGACCTATTGTGAACAGTGTTTTCTTCATACGTCGGAAGTCCCAGGATCTGCGTCGGAACTTCCGACGTAGATCTGAACGGTTCGATTTTCACTTAGGGTATAAATACCCCTCTCCTCACTTCTAACCGTTGCCCACTCATTTCATTGCGACAAACACTCGGCCAAACAGCCCCCAAGCATTCTAGGCTCCCCTCTCTTCACTCCCTTACTTCCAACTTCGATTCCCAAAGGGTTTGAGTGATTGGAGAGTGGATTGAGTGAGAAAAACACTTGGAGCAAGCTTGAGCACTTGATTTCTTCGTCAAGCCGGTTTGATTTGCATTTGTTACTCTTGGGGATTTTCCCCTAGCCGGCTAGGCGTCGCCCAAGAGCTTCCATCTTGTGGAAGAGCCTTGGGAAGTTTGTATTACCCTTGTTTTCTAGTGAAGAAACTCAAGTGACCTTTGTGGTATCCTTGAGTGAGGCAAGGAGGTGGAAGAGACTCCGACCAAAGTGGTCACCTCAACAACGAGGACGTAGGAGCTCCTTTGTGGGGCTGCCGAACCTCGGGATAAATTCTTGTCTCCCGCGTGCTTGTTGTTGTTGTGATTTGCTCGAAATTACTTGTATTTGGTTGTCTCCCTCTCTCTAGCTATTTCTTAGGGTTTGGGACTCGATCTACGGATTGGTGGCTTATCAACGTCAAGAGAGTGACCCAACACCTTACCTTACCACTAGGAAGTGGGTTTGTAAGTTATCGGCATCACAAAGTTCATTTTAGCACTTGTTCATTTCTCGCAGGGGTCGGAAGTGCTGACAGTTTGCGTTGGAAGTTCTGACTCAAACTGTTGGGACTTCTGACACGTCGGAAGTTCTGACCTAATTGTCGGGACTTCCGACACGTCGGAAGTTCTGACCCAAACGTCGGGACTTCCGACATTAACAGACTAGTGCATTTTGATTCAACTCTTTGGTTGCCGCTGTTTGGCTCCCTAGGTTTATCTAGTATCTTTTATACACTTTGTGGCTAACTTGTGAGGGGTTGTATTACTTTGATTTGGAGTTTCCATTTTGGAAACTCCTATTACTAATCGTTTCCGCATTTAAAGGTGTTGATTTTTTAGAAACGCCTATTCACCCCCCTCTAGGCGGCATCCTAGATCCTTTCAATTGGTATCAGAGCGAGGTTCTCACCCAAAGCTTCACCGCCGTGAGAAAAGGATGTCGACGCCTATCGAGTTGGAGCCAATGCTTCTCCAAAATGATGATTCAAACTTTCTACCTTGGTCAATTCATGTACTCAATGCTTTTAGAGATATTAGTCCTCTTGTTGAGCATATTGTGTTTGCAAGCATACCTCTTCCTATAGTTGATTGGAGCAACTATAAGAATTTATCAAAAGAGGAAGAGATATGCGTGCAACTCAATGCTCATGCTATTAATATCATTTTGAGTACATTGAGTGCAGAGGTTCAAGATGAGGCAATATTCAATGGACAACAACCTCCGGAGAGTGCTCATCTCATTTGGACCAAACTCGTTGAGTTATATGGAAAATCCAAATGCGATGATGCACTTGAGGTCGAGTCAATGGAAAATATGTCCATTATGTCTTCATGCAGCGAAGAAGCCTCACAAGACCTCAAGAGCGCCGAGCCGGAGCAAGAGGTGCAAGCCGAGGCAACCGGACGGCAGACAGTCCGTGATGATGAGGCTCAAGCCCGGTGGCGGCCAAGTGATGAGTCAACCTCAGTATCTCATGATACTCATCACTTGTGTCTCATGGCCAAGAAAAGCAGGAAGAAGGCTAGCAAGAAAGATCAAGCCAAGGAGATAGCACGAGTAGATGATCAAGAAGAGAGTGATGTTGAAATTGAAGATAGCTACACTCTTGATCATCTAAGCAACAAAGACAAGCTCATTCTCATGAAGCTAGTTGAGAAGAATGATGAGCTAGAGGAAGAGAATGAGAAACAAGAGCAATCACTTCAAAATCAAGAAAAGTTTCTCATCTCCAAATTGCAAGAGCTAAAGGCCATAAATGAGAGGTATGAAAAATTATCAATTGAGCATGCTTTAGTTACTAACTCCTCTTCTAGTGTTTCACAACTAGAGAAGGAAAACTTTGAGCTTAAGGCAAAATTAGATGAACTCTCAAGCAAATATAATGTGCTACAAGCAAACTATGTTCATCTCAAGTGCTCTCATGAAGAATTAGTAGAATCAAGCATCATGCTTGAGGTGGCTCATGAGGTTGTGATTACAACGGTAAAATCATCTCAACCTCCCACTCACACACTCACTTGTACACAATCTCAATTGAATATTTCTTGTGCTAATGAGTGTGCTTCTCAAGCAAGCCAATCTTCGATTGAGCAAAAATTTATAGAAAACATAGAGCTCAAAGAAGAGGTGAAAAGATTAAAGAAAGATGTGATTCGATTGAAGGGTAAGGAGAAAGCACAACCTTCTCAAGATAACCGTGATAACATGGTGAAGAAGCTTGAGAAGGGTTCAAACCTTGCTTCCTCCAAAACCCAACAAAAGAATCACATTTCAAGCAAGGCCAACACAACCAAGAGCAAGAAATATGAAAAAAGGATGTGCTATGGTTGTGGATTGTATGGACATGAGTGAGCTACGTGTCCACATAAGAATTGGGCCGACAAGGTTGAAGCCGCCACTCAAAAGGTTTCAATCAAGGAGGCCAAGCAAGTGAAGAGTGATGGACAAAGCGCTTGTCTCATGAGCAAGAAATTGGGGCATCCTACCAAGAAATGCCCTATATATCAAGAGTCAAGAAAGGAAGCCCAAGTTGCAACAAGAAGATGCTATGGATGCAATGAGATGGGCCACAAGGTTGATGGATGTCCATACAAGCAAAACAAGCATAGAGCAAACAAAGGTCGCATATGCTATGCTTGTGGAAGAAAGGGGCATCTAAGCTATGATTGCCCAAAAGGTAACGTCCCTAAGCCGAACACATTTGTTTATAATAATATGCTTAGGAAGACCTCAAATGGAGTTAGCACTAGCAAGGTGATGTGTTCACCACAAACTAGTACTAAGGCCATTTGGGTGCCTAAGCACTTGTTGACTAACCCAAAAGGACCCAACAAGAGTTGGGTACCAAAATGTGCTTAGGTTGATAATGTAGGTACTTGGTGGTGAGATGAAAGCTTCGGGGTGGTTGAGCAAACAATTTGACAATATTCACTCAATCTATCAATCAATTCTTATCATAATCTCATATATGGTTGACCCGAAGATAAATCAATGACCATATCATTTACTTCATCTCTACCATTAATAACAAGTACCTAAAAACCTTATAGGATAGCCACTTTGTGTTTAGTGCTCAATGGCTCACAAATAAGCATATTTGTGAAATAATTGGAAGTGGCTAATTAGTTTCATTTAATAATTATCATGTTTGCCATGTGATGCTTTTAATGGCTCTCTAGTAGAGCAATGCATTTGTTCAGATGCAGGCATACAAGAAGTACTAGAGCTAAAACGAAGAATCACAAGCAGCGCTTCAATTGTTTCTGTCCTGCACCTACCGGACGTGTTCGGTATGTCTACCGGACGTGTCCGGTATGGCAGGAACCAGAGCACTAATTGGGATGCAATTGAGGTTTGATCCATATGATTTCATATATCCTTAATTTGCTCAGAAGCTTGTGATCTATCAAACCTAAGTGGGTTGTGAGTATGTCTCAACGAAATTTAAATATGGCAAATTACTTTGTGTTGGTCAAAATAGAAAATTGACTCCCAAATTCTTAAAAGAATAAAGTGCTTGTTGAAAGTCATTCAAATTACTTGTGGTACTTATTTAGGGGGAGCTCAGTTTCTATTTTGCACTATTGTGGACTAACAAATTTATCTAGCATTATTTGTAGTCCTTTGGATGAAAATTGATTTCATATATGGTATGATTATTTGACAAGTGAGGTCAACATGATGTTGTCATGCCATGTATTATCTCAATGGTGATATTGTGGGCTCAAGGCAAAGGTATGTAGTTACATACATGCATTGTAAGTGCATCTAAGGCCCTTTATATGCTAGTGTGTGCATTTGTGTGATATAGGATAGATGTTTTACAAAATCCCTAACTAGCATGTGTAGGTGGTGTGGTTTTGGAAAATCATGTGGTTTTTGGGTCTTTGTGACCTAGTCATGTCATATTGTGATTGTTGCTACCCTTGGTTGATTATTTGCCTAATCACATGTGACATGGTTCTCTCAAGTCTACAAATATCCCTATGTCCCACTAAAATCTCTCTCAAGTTTTGAAAAACATAAATTTGACAAATATTCAAAAAGGAGAAAATCAATTCTTGGCTAATTTATGTCCCCTAAGTGAGAATCCTAAGCCTATTTCAATTGATGCAAATATTATGCCTAGGAAGGTTTGTTATGGTACCCTATTGGTTAGTATTGCAAAAATATTCCGCTATTCATACTAAGGCTATGCCTAAGTATGTTGCGTCTAACATGAGAGGACCCAAACTAGTTTGGGTACCATCGAAAAGTGGATGATCGTTTGTAGGTACCATGGCATTGGAGACTTGATTCAATGGAATTATTATTGTTCATCTTATGTTGAGTCAAGTATTAAAGCCTAGTGCAATTCTATCCCAATGCCAAGTCAAAATTGAGTGAAGTCCATATGCTATCAACATACAAGTGTCATATTCAAGTTGTGGGAATTTATTGATATATTTGAAGGCATGCAAATAAGTGGAGTTGAAGCTTGCAAAGATGATCATAAGCTATCAAGGTATATCTCTTGTTGATCAAAGTTTATTTGGGTGCATATGAGTTAATTGAATTGGATATATATGCATATGTTGCTTGCTATGAGATGTTTGAATGGATTAAATGCTTAAGTAATCAAGTTTGAAGTTGGTTTGATTGAATATGTTCATAAGATTTCTTCTAGTAAGTGGTTTGAATGGACATATGTCTTGTGAGAGTATTCAAACAAGTTGATTTCAAGTTTGGTTCAATTTGGAGAAAAATGGCTCAATTATTGAAATCTGTCCAATATTGAAAATCTGAGCTAGCAGTGATTATAGACATGTTTGAGTAATCAAATCTATTTGTATTGGCTTGAAATTTGGTCCGCATGCTCTACACTTATGGTATTAGTTGCTGTGCAAATTTCATGAGATTTGGATAAGTGATACTTCGGATTTGGAGTAGATCTGGTCAGCTATAGTGCAGCAGTTTTCAGCATGTACCTGTGTGGAAAGATATGAAATCTAGTAGCAATATAGAAGTCCAAAGAAGCTCAAATTTTTACAGCTACTAGAAGACTTAGTGTGTCACATCTTCACCAAATTTCGTGGTTTTTGGATATGTACTTTGGGAGATATAATTTATTCTTTGAAGAGTACAGAATCTATCAGGAAAGTGACAATTATTGGATTGATCAAAAGTCACTTAGATTCAAAGGTCCTCAAATTAGAATCATATCTATAAGTGATTGAGGTACCTATGTTTTGGTCTTGGTTTGAGATAGAAGCATGACAAATGATGAGTACAAGACAATTTGTTTGTGGAGTTTAAGTTCTAGTGAAAATTGGAGATCTTTTGATAGAAAGAAAAGAACTTAAACAAGTAGAAAGAAAATGACTTAAAGAAGGATTCAAAGTTATTCATCAAATTAAGTCCAACAATATGGATCAATCAAACAAAATCCTTCAAGTGGATCAAGTGATTTTCTTTCAAGTTATTTCAAGTGAGCATCAAGGATGGTTCTTTGGAGAGAGGTCACTTCACCCTAGGCTTGGATGGCTAAAATCGAAGTGGTAATCTAAAGGAATATTTGAGGTACTTGGTTGAAGAAAATCAAGAGATTGGTCTAGAAAGCAAGCAACACCCAAAAGAGAATAAGTCATGAAATTTCAAGTGGTATTACAAGTGGTGCATCTTTTAGTTCTCTCAAGCAAGCAATGATCAAAGAAGAAGCAAGCCAACCACAACAAGAAGAGTGCACTTGATCATTAGTGATTCTCAATTCATAAGGGTGAAGAATAGGAATTTAAAGAATTGGTATCTATTGGTCTTCACCAAGCTTATAATTGGACTTCATGGTGCTATTGGAGAAATGAATTGAAATCTATATGACTATCTTCCTCTCCAATATAGCAAAGGTATCATTGTATTGTGCATGATCATTTTTCATCCCTTACTAGTATGCGGTTAGTGCATATAGTACATGCTTATAGGATCATGCATTACAAATGAAAATTTTTTAGATTCATAGACTACCACTGTTGCTTGAATGGTTATATAATCTAGTGGTTAGTGTATGAGTTTGTTCATGAGCTAGTAAACCCATGTACTTGATCTATTTTAAATTGCAAACAAGTGTCAAGTACAACCTCTTTAAGATGACAAAGGGGGAGAGGTTAATACAAAGAGGGAGAGATTAGTACAAAGTTTGTACCTTAAGCACCCTTTATGCTTTGTGTGACCCTTTTTGGCGATAGATGACAAAGGGGGAGAGATATGATTAAATCTTAAGGAGGAGAGAGAGATGAAAGCTTAAGGGGGAGAGATATGACTTGAGAAATCTTTGTGATGAGTGCTATGTGTGAATTACATGTGTTATATTTATTTTCATAAGGACTATGCATGCTAGAATGAAAATATTTGATGTGATGTCTTTATATTTATTCTTGTGTGATATATCTTGTCATATGCATCACGGTTTCACTTTGTCACACACACTTGCACCCCACGGATGCAATGATTTAAGAGGGGTCTCCTATGTGCTTTAGTATGTGCAAATTGACATTTGAGGTCATTTATGAATTCAATTCATATTGCACACATTAAGGGGGAGCCTCTCATATATCATTGAATCCAAAAGCCTAATTGTTTATATCTTTTTGTAAGCTTTAATCGGGTTATCATCAATCACCAAAAAGGGGGAGATTGAAAGTGCATCTAGCCCTTTAGTGAGTTTTGGATGATTGAATGACAACACGATTAAAGGTCTAACATGTTTACTAAGTGTTAGACAGGAAATTGATTATCTCATAGATACTTGATGAAATTGTATAAAGCCAAAAATGATGTATTGTTGTATAAACAATCTAGTTCAAGCATAAGACAACAATGCAAATGGAATTCATGTGAAGGCTTATTTATTGTGGGATTTCAATGATCTATGTGAAAGCAAGCACGATAAAAGTTAATTAATGAGACATGAGGGATTGCATATGGAATGGTCTTATATTTGAAGCTTGCTAAATTGAAAAGAAAAAGACAACAATACAAATGAATGGATGATTCAACACAAGATGTGACTTGATGGCTTGAGATGGTGAAGATAGCAAGGAAAGGCTTCGAGGTACTAAGCAAGGGTGAAGGGCAAGCGATGGCTTGGCGGCCGAAGAACCTAGCTAGGGTGAAGAAGGAAGTACTTGCATTTAGTTGAGGTACTAATCAAGCTGCGATAGTCATATTGATGTGGAGGATCAAACCTATATTAGACAAAGCGTTGGAAGTGACTTGATGCATTTGGAGTTATTCATATTTGATGAATGGAATCAAGTCACATGCTCAAGATGGCTATGCTCAAGTGAAAAGATCAATATCAACATGATTGGCACCCTCACTTAATGAAGATTGGAAAACACGGCTTCGGTTCAAAGAGATCAACTCAAAAGGTTTAATTTCCTTATACTTTTAAATTTGAGTTAATAGGAATGTCGTACTATTAAGAGGGATGCAAGTTTAGGTGGTCTGAGGAAGATAGAGTGCTCAAGCATAATAACTAAATCAATAATGAGACACTCTAGCACTTCACGAGCACATAGAATAATTTTCTGTGACTGTCGGTGTCAGAAGTCCCGACGTGAGCCGGAACTCCCGACAGTCGGAAGTCATGACTCTTGCCGGAAGTGCTGACTCTCAGTCACAGCCTGGGCGGTGACTGTGGACGTCGGAAGTCCCAACGTGTGTCGGAACTCCCGACAGTCGGAAGTCCCGACGTGTGTCGGAAGTCCCGACAGTCAGAAGTCCCGACCCAAGCCAGCAGTCCCAGCAGCGATGGTTCTTTTGACTGCTCGCTGTCTGTGCACGTCGGAAGTCCCGACGTTCGCCGGGAGTTCCGACCGTCGGAAGTCTCGACGTTCGCCGGGAGTTCCGACACTGACCTGACCCAAGTCGGGAGTCCCGGCCTCAGCGGTGTTGGCTGTTTGTTTAACTGTGCACGTCGGAAGTCCCGACGTACATCGGAAGTGATGACCGTCGGAAGTCCCGACGTTTGTCAGAAGTTCCGACACTGTCTTGCACACACGGACTTCTGACCTGTTGTGAACAGTGTTTTCTTCATACGTCGGAAGTCCTGGGATCTGCGTCGGAACTTCCGACGTAGATCTGAACGGTTCGATTTTCACTTAGGGTATAAATACCCCTCTCCTCACTTCTAACCGTTGCCCACTCATTTCATTGCGACAAACACTCGGCCAAACAGCCCCCAAGCATTCTAGGCTCCCCTCTCTTCACTCCCTTACTTCCAACTTCGATTCCCAAAGGGTTTGAGTGATTGGAGAGTGGATTGAGTGAGAAAAACACTTGGAGCAAGCTTGAGCACTTGATTTCTTCGTCAAGCTGGTTTGATTTGCATTTGTTACTCTTGGGGATTTTCCCCTAGCCGGCTAGGCGTCGCCCAAGAGCTTCCATCTTGTGGAAGAGCCTTGGGAAGTTTGTATTACCCTTGTTTTCTAGTGAAGAAACTCAAGTGACCTTTGTGGTATCCTTGAGTGAGGCAAGGAGGTGGAAGAGACTCCGACCAAAGTGGTCACCTCAACAACAAGGACGTAGGAGCTCCTTTGTGGGGCTGCCGAACCTCGGGATAAATTCTTGTCTCCCGCGTGCTTGTTGTTGTTGTGATTTGCTCGAAATTACTTGTATTTGGTTGTCTCCCTCTCTCTAGCTATTTCTTAGGGTTTGGGACTCGATCTACGGATTGGTGGCTTATCAATGTCAAGAGAGTGACCCAACACCTTACCTTACCACTAGGAAGTGGGTTTGTAAGTTATCGGCATCACAAAGTTCATTTTAGCACTTGTAGTTCATTTCCCGCAGGGGTCGGAAGTGCTGACAGTTTGCGTTGGAAGTTCTGACTCAAACTGTTGGGACTTCTGACACGTCGGAAGTTCTGACCCAATTATCGGGACTTCCGACACGTCGGAAGTTCTGACCCAAACGTCGGGACTTCCGACATTAACAGACTAGTGCATTTTGATTCAACTCTTTGGTTGCCGCTGTTTGGCTCCCTAGGTTTATCTAGTATCTTTTATACACTTTGTGGCTAACTTGTGAGGGGTTGTATTACTTTGATTTGGAGTTTCCATTTTGGAAACTCCTATTACTAATCATTTCCGCATTTAAAGGTGTTGATTTTTTAGAAACGCCTATTCACCCCCCTCTAGGCGGCATCCTAGATCCTTTCAGTTGTGCCGTCTTGAACTCGTTTTCAAAAATCCTCCTATTCCTCTCCTTCCACAAGTTCCACACAATATATATTAGTACTCCATTGAAACGTCTGCGTTCCTGTTTTGGGATCTTTATTGTGGTATCTTCCCACCATTCGGCAATGCAGGCGTGGTCCTGCTGCGACAGCTGCACCATGAGATTTTCCCAAGATAACACTTGGCCCCAAACGGCCTTTGCAAAAGGGCAAAGCAAAGAGAGATGAAGCCCTGTCTCCAAAGGTCCATTACACAAAACACAATGTTCCTAATAAGGCCATCCCCTCTTTTGCAGGTTGTCCGCTGTTAGGACTTTGTTGTGCATTAGGATCCAAGCGTTCACTTTCCATTTGTTTTCTGCTTGCGCCTTCCAGATGAGTTCATGCTTGAATTTTCGATGGGATCCTCTAAATTGAATCAAGTATGCCGAACGTGTGGAGTAAACTCCATCGGCTGTCCACTTCCAAGTGATTGTGTCCTGCACAGCAGACTGCAGCTGCACCCCTTGCAATATGATCCAAAGCCCAATAATTTCTTGGAGCTATGTTCCTGACTCACTGTCCTATTCTTCCTGCGCACTAGTTGGAACAGGTGTGGCTCCAAATATCTAGGTGCCTCTCCATCAAACCAACTATGATGCCAGAAGCGAGCCTTGATACGGTTTCCGATTGTGACTGTGGTAGAGGAGTTGAAAAGGAGGCGGTCTGTGTTGTTGCACGGTACATCCGTTCCCACCCATGGCTTTGAGTCATCTACCCATTCCATCCATGGCCATCGGAGGCGAAGAGCTCTCCCAAATCTTTCCAGGTCCGGCACTCCCATTCCTCCTAGCTCCTTAGGCTTGCACACTGTCGGCCAATTCACCAAGCAGTGTCCCCCATTGGCGTTCTCATCTCCTTTCCACATGAAGGACCTTCTGATTTTATGAAGGCGTTCTCATCGATGCTCCTTTTTTTATGAAGGCACTTTGGCATTTTGAAACTAGGGAGTCCAGCCTGTGCGCTAGTCTGTTTGCAAGAAGTTTGGTAAAAATCTTCGCGAAGCTATGTATGAGACTTATTGGCCGAAAGTCCGTTACTCAAGAGGCATCCGCTTTATTTGGGAGTAGGATAATGTTTGCTGAGTTTAGCAGCTCGAAACCTTGGGAGTGAAGCATGAATAGGCTGTTCATGGCAGCTGTGACGTCCTCCTGAACAATGTCCCAGCAAATTTTAAAGAAGGCACCTGTGAAGCCATCTGGACCTGGTGCTTTATCAGATGGTATGGAAGTTATTGTGTATTTGATCTCCTCTTGCGTGAACGGTGCCTCTAGCATCGAAAGATCTCTTGGGACATAGCCAAGTGCAGACCAATTGAAGGTCGATGACCTGCGTGCCCGAGCCAAGGTGGCCTGAGAAGTAATCTGCAATCACCTTTTCTTTATCACCATGGGTAACACCTACTCCCCCCTCCGTGTGCAGGAAATGGATGTAGTTTTTCCTCATTCTTGTGCTGGCACAGATGTGGAAAATTTTTGTGTCCGCGTCTCCACTTCGGATTTATGTTAGTCTGCAACGTTGTCTAATTCTTGATTTTTCTATGGCTGCAAGTCCCATGCTTCTTGCTTTTAACTGACGGCGCAAGTCAAATTCCTGTGCCGTGAGTGTCCTAGTTCCCTATGCTGCTTCAAGCTGTAATAGCACCTCCTTCACGATGGCAAGTTGTAGCCGTGTGTCTCCAATCTTTTCCTTGCGCCATCTCTTGATGCCTTTTGCCACCCTTGCCAACTTTATATGCTGCCGCTTGATAGGCAAGGCAGAGTGGATGGGTCTGTTCCAAACCTGTTCCACCAATTCCTTGAAGACGTCCATGTGTACCCAAAAAATTTTGAAGCGTAAGGACGGGTTGTGGTAGTGCTCAAGCTCCCCCTGCAGAAGGAGGTGTGTTTGGTCTGACATGAGAGAAGGCAGGGAGTGGAGAAAACACGTTGGGAAGGTTAATTCCCAATCCGTGGTGCAGAAGAGTCTATCAGTCCTTGTGAGTGTTGGGTTGTATTGTCCGTTGCTCCATGTGAAATGGTGGCCATTTAGCCCAATTTCTTTTAGGCTGAGATCATCTATCACCGCTTTGAAGGCGCCAATGAGCCGGCGATTGAGGTTTGTGTTGTTCTTATCTTCCGCCTGGTAGATGAGGTTGAAGTCACCCAGGATTAGCCATTTCCCGTGAGCCGGGGCGGGGATTGTTCTGAGCTCTTGGAGGAATTGCAGCTTCTCTGCATCGCCTTGAGGACCATAGACCACCGTGATCTGACACTTGGTCCCGTCCGCCCTCAGTGAGCAAGTTGTCGTTACTGCATTTGCGGTCAAGTGTTGGTCTGAGCACAGACGGAGCTACGTGGGGGCCAAACTGGGTCCTGCCCCCCCCCTGCTCTGGCTATATCACTCTGAAGGTTTGCATGTCGCTGCATGCATGCAATTAATTCCTGCCTCTCTCGTACCATGCTCCCTGTTGCTGATGAGTGGATCACAGCTTACAAGTATGTAAATCCGCACATTGTTCATTCTTCTTTAACATGAATTCCAATTGTTCATTGCAGTCTATATAGATAGAACTTGAAAAAACAAAGATTTTCCACATAATTTCAATTATCTATACTACTATTGGTAATATTGTAGCAGTGTACCTTTGAATTGGCCCCCCTACACATTCATGCAAGCTCCGCCACTGGGTCTGAGAGAATGAAGTAATCTTCATTTGCTGTAAGAAGGATGCCACCTCTCGTTTGTGCAGCCGGGAGTGTCACAAAATTATTTGCAAACTTTGTGCCGACTGTCCGTCTGACCACACCTTGGTCAATATTTTGAAGTTTTGTCTCCTGCAAGCATAAAACGGACGAAGCTGTGTCCCTTACCAACAGGTTCACTGTATCTTGCCTCACAACGTCGTTAAGGCCTCTCACATTCCAACATAGGATGTTACAATTACGTTGCGACATGGATACCAAATGAGACCCCAGCTGTGAACATAAGCCGTCAGCGCCTTGATCACTGGCCCTGAAAGTGGTCCACCGAAGAGCTTGAAGTAGTCTAGGAACATGTCATCCGTCGAGCGGTCCTCCTCCTCCATGACGCCAAGTTTCTTCCTGAGTACTTGGCGGGCCTTTGTCTGTGTATCGCCCCGAGGCCACGAAGCCGCTGCAATGCGCAGGCTTTTGCGCATTGGGGCTGAGGCCTGCCTCTTTCCACGTCTCGGTCTCACTGCAGCAGTCCTTGGAGCAGTGGGCTGGTGGTCTGTTGTGTGACCGCGGCGATGAAGCTGGACGCCGCGCTCTGCTGCACCGGCGCGGCCTGTGACGTAGTCGTCGAAGTGTGCTGCCTGCATGGGTTGCGCCTGACATAGACGCAATTGGGGCGGAACCTCCTGTTTCGAGGCAGGTGAGCGCGGGCTGTGCCCTGGCTGAAGCTGATAGCCGACCTGGGCGTTGCAGTTGGCGCTGCCTGCTGTGGCGCTAAGGCCATGTGACCGTGGTCACCGCTGTGGGGGGATGTCAGCCTCTGATGGTTGCTGTGGGCGCCATCTGGAGTTGGAGTCATAGGCGATGCAGGGGGTGGCAGATGGAGGTGTGTCGGCCACCATGGTCGCCATCACAGGATCCGCCTGAATCTGCCCATGGGTGTCAGTGAATGGTGCTGCCGTACCCTGTAGTTGGTCTCCATGGCAAGGCATTGGTGGCGGGGTGACACATGCTTGGCACGCCGCGTTGGACACCAGGATGACCGGCGGGGCAGGCAACGTGTCTGGAGGAGTCGTGGCAGTGGCCACCTCCGCCACCTCAGGAGCACGAGGTGGAGACCGTCCATGGATGCCGGTGGTCGGAGTCGCCGTTCCTTGCTGCAGGCTGTTGATCGAGGAGCCATCCTCCTGGCACGCGTCCTTCACATCTTCCTCCCGGGCGCGTTTCCCGCCGGAGGTGGAACGCGCGCGCCGCGTAGGCGACCACGACCTGTGGCGTCCGGCCCTGTCGCCGCCTGGTTCGTGGGCTACATCTCCACGGTGGTTGTGCCTGTGCCGCCCATCAGGAGCAGACATGTTGCGCCGGACGTGACCGGAGCGAAGGGGCGGATCTTCCTGATACTGCGACGTGGGGGCCTGCGCGGACATGTGTCGATGCTGCTGTCGTTCGCGGCTTCTCCCCCTCTCTACGCGTTCTCCCTCGGTGTGAGGGGCGTGATCCTCGCTCGGTGGCTGTGTCAGCGTCACGTGCCGCCTCCGTTCTCCCGTAGACGAGCCTCTCTCCCTGTTGTAGCCACTGTGCGATTCGGACCTTTCACGTTCTCGCCCCTTGGGGTCACGCGAGAGGCTCCAGAAGGGACGAGAACACCAGGTATCGTCCTTTCGCCAGCGCCGGCCTCTGCGGTCGTCGTCGTTGTCGTAGCGGTGCCGCCGACTGGTGTGGCCTGGTGGCGGAGGATCATGACGATCCCTCGGCACACGCTCGCCGTCCACGACACCGGCCCCAAATGCCACCTGATGGGTCGTGGCCGCACTGCCGTCTCTATCTGGCGGGTCTTCGACCAAGTCGAGGTGCACTATGACCCTAAAGGTCAGCCCTCGTCGTCCTACAGGAGGTGTTCTTCCTTCGTGCACCGACACAGCCTTGCCAGGCAATGTTAGCCATGTTACCTTGGGAATCGTCGAGGGGTCCGAAGTCCAGGCCCACACGAATACTGCATATATTAATTACCACTGATGGAAGGTAATAGAAAAAAGATGTAGAATCTCTATATATGATTCACGCACCAAAAATAGACCAACGGATAGAACCACGTCACCCGTAAACCCGCTAGCTGTCGGATCCCCATAACATCCATTATTGACTGTCGGATCGGACCTCGCACCCGTTAAGCCAGACCCGAGCAGTAGATCAGACCACCCGCCCATTAAAACATACCAGGGCAGTGGATGAGGCCTTTGGGCTCCCCGCCCGCCCATTAAAACATAGTAGTGGATCAGGCGTCTGTCCGTGCCTGTTACACATAGATCTAGATGTACTGGAATCATCGAGAAGCCGCCTCGCCGTGGCCTTCGCCCGTCGTACCTCGATCAAGTTGGAGAAGCAATGGCTCAACCCGCATTCACCGCACAGCGGCCACTGGACAAAGCTCGCCGGTGGATGAGGAAGTCGGCGCCTCTACCGCCACGGCACAGCCTCTGCCTCCGCTTGTCCGAACCCAAGCCCAGGCACTGCCGGAGATAAGAGACCACCTGCCCTGCAGCTTACTGCTGCTGGCATGGTGCTGCTGCTATGCTCTTGCGAGGAAAACATGGATAGTCATGGGGGAGGAGGGAGCAGTGGCCTGCTGGTTGTGCTCGTTGCTTGCTGATTTGGACGAAGAGGAAGCAGCTACGAGCGATCTGCTCTGTGGAGAAGCGAAATGGATCTGCTATTGCTCCTCTTTCTGTGGATGAAAAGGGAGGGGGGAAATAGCATCCTGCTTGGAAAAGGGGAAGAAGCTAGCTGCTGCGGTGGTAGTGCTGTGTGTGCAGCAGTGCAGTGGATAGATAAAGGCCCCGTTTACGTGCCCTTAATCGAAATAATATTTTTCTCTTATAAATTTCTTCAAATTCATTTGGGGACCAAAGATGGAGTTTGGCTCAGCCTTTCACGTGCTGCTGTGATGACCTGATGGAACGTGGGCCCCCACACACCAATCCTTGAATTTATTTCGTTGCAAACTAGATCAATCAATGTGATTGAGCCGAAGTGGCCAAAGTTTTTTTTCTTTTTCTTTTTTACCAAGCATCAGATAATTCAAAGGTTTTAGCCACGTTTACCTGTCCCAGCCGGAAGTGATTAAAAAAACGAAAATGAAGGGAGGAAGCTGGTAGAGAAAAGCTTAAATAAGCATGTAGCACAATTTGAAGGTAAATCATAACTTATGCACCTCAATTGGGTTCTAAAGTATAGCTTCGTCACGTGTAAATTTAGTATGCAATAAATATATCTGCCAAATGTAATTTTCAATATTCATATTCATATAATTGCGAAGAATTAAATGTGCTCATTGTATTAATATGCCAATAAAACTTGAGAAAATTATTTCCTTGATCCTAAAAAAGTACGTTTCAGCCTTAAAACAAATTTTCTTTAGTTTCTTGGCCCTTCCGTTACTTTGATGGGCTAACGGTGTTAAACTGTACGTGAAATGACTCTTTTACTCCTCGCACCGAAAGCTATAGTTTACGGGTCTTTTAGGCTACCTTTATCAATAATTTCTCCAAAATAAGGTATAATATTTTTTCAAGATTGGAATCGTTATTTTTTATTTTTCAATAATTATTAACTTTATTGGTCAGGCATGGAGAGAGGACAAAACCAATATAATAACTTTGTTCCACTCTGCCTAAGTCCATTTAAGATAAAAAAAATTCTAACCCTAGGATGGCAGTAGAAGAACACCCTATTCCACCTTCCTTTACTTAATTAATATGGATAGTTTTATCATGCCCCTGCATTCACTAAGCCCAGATTATATAATAGTCCCATATTTATATTAGATCATTGATCCAAGTAAGAAAATAGATGTTTTCACATGATTTTATTTGTATCCAAAACAAGGATCATCTATAATACAACGGGCACGTCCACTGCCATACGTGGCAACGCCCCGATCTTTTCTAGTAAGAATGGGAAAATGGTCTAAAGTACACCATTTTCTTGTCTCTAGTAGCCCAGAATTACTAAGTGAAATGATATTAACATCTTTAGGCTACTGCAGATGTACCCTAAATGAATCCATGATACATCTCAAAGAAACAAATTAAAGTTCTCCCAAGGTGTCAGGGAGGTATCAGCTCAAAATGCTCTCTTCCTCTGCTGATTTTCTCAGTTACATACTGAACTTTTCTGTCAATGTCACAAGACCTTTGTGTTAATAATTCATATTTCTATGTGAATTCATCACAGTTTATTAAATGCACCAGAGCGTGTAGTTCCATTAAATTCCATGTGCTGGAATACTTTGTGGGCTAAAAATCTCCCCTTAGCTGTTCTCACCATGATGTTACCTCCATAGCCCTGCACCCCTAGTCATCCCTTGAGCCCTGCACCATCTAGTTCTTCCTAGCTACAACATTTCTAGCTAGAAATTTTAACTAAGTTCTAGAGTGTCCCACTGTTAATAGCCATCACTAGTATCTCAGTGACTCAGCTAACAGCATAACTTGGGTGTTTTCCAACATAAATAGTAGGACCATATTGATATACTGTATGACACCTATCTTTCATTACAAATACATGGCTGCTCGTAGAACAACATAGTAGATTATAAAATAAATGTTATTCTTTAAGGTAAGTCAAGCTACTACGACTTTAATTATATCACTCAAGTACTGTTCTATAACTGCAAGATATTAATATTCAGTTTCAAGACAGATTAATTTAAATAAGACTAGCTGGTCACAGTTTGCAGATTCAGAGTACACATAGAACTTTTTAAGTGGCAGATAATTTAAACTGCTGCTCAGAGGTTTTAGTTTCTAATGCCCAACCTATAAAATAAAAAGGGAAATGCAAAATTCTATTTAAGGCACATAAATGTATTATTTTTATATTTGTCTAACTTAGGAGTTTCAGATTTAGCTTCTGCGTGATAAATCTAACAGGAAGGTGCTTGGCGTGTCATGGACAAATACAATTGTCATGACATGCTGTAATATTTGATGACACCAACAAGCAAGGACTCATAGGAGAAGCAACAGCTTTAATCATTAAATTCAAATAAAATGGGATGGGAGGTGTCATTTGTACTTTGGCAAAACGTCAATGACTAAAGGCAGGTGTTAGTGCTTACCAAGAAGGTGCCTTCTTTATTCGAAGATGATTAATATATTCTGACCTAAGGTTTGCTTAAAGCCTTGGGTTGAAATGATGAAAATTGAAAATATCTACACCAGAAAAGTAAAGTTAGTAGCAAACCCTAATAGTAGTATCAACGGTCTTTTCAATTCTCATTTCCACCATGCCATTTTGAAACTGCAAGCCATGTAACAATAAATTGAAAAGTTTTCTGTATTCAGGATTGAAATTATAACATGTTACTATAGTTTAATCAGATAAATTTCTGTGGGAGCATATATAATCGTATGGGTGGGGGATCGTGGGCTGCTAAGAAACATGTCATAAAAAAAATTGGTTTTGCTGTGTAAGTCACTAAGTCCTTTACATTAGATATGGACCGTAGCCAGTGGCGGATGCACGATGCGGGATAAGAGGGGGCTAAAACAATGGAGATGTTGATTTGCATGAAGATTTAATGGTGAAATCAAGTTTTTGCTACAGTGATTAGGCTTGAAATCAAGTCATTAGGGGGGGCTGGAGCCCCCCCAGCCCCCCCTTTGGATCCGCCGCTGACCGTAGCAGTATAAAAAAGGTGAGAGCTTAAATTTTCAAAGAGCAGAATCTTGAGCTTTTTGGTCAAAAATAATATAAATCAGGTATTGAAGAAAAATGGAGATTTCTCTTTTTTTTTCCAGTCAACATGAATAAGTTCCACATATTTCGTACGAACCAGCATTAGAATTTGACAACAAAATGTTGTTTCCAGGGTAATAGGTCACTGTACACATAGCTGGATGGATAAGGCAATACTAGAATTTCACCGCCAATGAGCCTTTGCAAATAGCTATATTGGCCCCGTTCGCTTCGCTGAAAAAACAAGCCGAAACACTATTCTGGTTAATTTGTTGTGAGAGAAAAATATTGTTTCGACTAAAAAAACAAACTGAAAAAGACGAATAATGCACACAAGGAATTCAGATTTTGAAGCTTGTCTAGAGAGGCCATCTTTTAAGGGACGCCATTTGTTTAGGTAATTGACTCATGATTTGTCATTCTAAAATCATATTTATTTAAACATAGTCATTACTTGCCACGTCGGGGCGATAAATGACATATGGCTATACAGAATGGCAAAAACCACATGATCAGTTGAGCTTCGCCATATGACAAAGGACTCACCCTGGGCATTCGGTCAGACCGAACCGATCGGTTCGGTTCCTTGGTCATTCGGTCAGTTCGGTCATCAGAAACCTGGGACCGATCGGTTTTTGCAAAAAATGAAGACCGATGAAGTTCGGTCTCGGTTAGTTCGGTTCGGTCTCGGTCACGACCGAACTAACCGGACCTGAGTAGCAGCCACAAACAATAGCAGAATCTATAGCAATTTTCAACAGCATGCTTGCTATTTGAAGGCAAAAAAATAACAACACAATATATAAAACAAACCACACATTATTATGACAAGTTCTAGCACACAACTTTCTCGGTTCTCACAAATCACAATCACACATAATGACATTACGAACGAAGTCTACAGAACTACGGTCAGTTCGGTCACTTCGGTTAACCGACACATATGACCGAACTTCTATCGGTTACTTCGGTTAGTTGGGAGCCAGGACCGAACTCATGACCGAACTTTTCGGTCTCGGTCTTTTCGGTCTCGGTCTCGGTCTTTTCGGTTCGGTCTTCGGTCTTCGGTTAATTATGCCCAGAGTGACAAAGGACAGGGTGTATTCTAAAGAGTAAATTGAATGACCAGTCCTTAAAGTATTGGGTTGATTTCATCAGGGTCCCCAAACTATGAAATCGCACTATTGGCTACCCAATCTACTTATTTCGGTCCATCTAGGTCCTAAACAGCCTAGGCGGTGTCAAGCAGTCGACGTGGTTGTCCACGTACGCAGGGGAGGCACGTGAAGCACACGTGACCCTCGGCAGCTGCTGGCCTTTTAGCAAGAAGGCCCTCGAGCAATCTCATTTTCTCCCACTCACTCCTTCCTTTCTCTCGAACCTCGATGAAAGGTGGAAAAGGGGCGAAGCGTGGCGACGCCGACGACTGGTGTCGTTCACGGAGGCAGCGCTGGCATAGAGCGAGTACGACCCGACGGCCGCCCCTTGAGGGCCCTCTAGGCCTGGGCGGTGGGGGAGATGGCCGCCGAATCGAGCTCGGTGGCGACGACCAGGAGGCGCGGTGATGAGTTGCGACTGATTACGTGCCCGAGGTGCCATCGTCATAAGGTGGTAAAGTGCCGTTCGAAGCAACCGTGGTCCTTGGATCATATCTTCTACACCTGCCTAGATCACAATGTAAGTTAGGTTTGCCAGTTTGAGTTCATTCCAAATCCGAGTATTAGAGTCTAAGTTTTCAGTATGTGTGCTTTGTCTGTTTGATGAATCTACAGAAGGATGGAACTGGTTGCCCATTTTTTCTTTGGAAGGCAGGATACATCAACCACTTGGAGACAGAAACAGCAAAAGAAAAGGCAACTGGGATGCAATCTGATGAAGTTACTGAGAGCCTTTTGGAGAAGAATGTTGACCTGGGAAATGGAGATGCCACAGCTGTTGAAGTAGAGCTTAGAACTTTGATCAATATAGGATATGATATTGCAGGGCTCTTAAAATGCATTCTCTGTATGTGCTTGATAATTGTAGTTGTGCAACTGCTGCTGGTGTTTGTTTAGATGAAGAAGTGAATGGTGAATGTGAAGTAGGTTTGGGGAGTAGAAATGCTTTTGTTTATGTGTGAACTTGTAATATTTCCATATAAGAACTGGTAATGCTTTACGGTATTGATCATGTATGTTATCTGACTGCAATTTGTGGTATTTGTGACTGCAATTTCAGAAGAACACATTTCACTTATGCAAACTGCATTGTGATGCTTAGCAACCAAAGTTGTACATCCAGTCATGAAGTTTGTAGCCTAAGACGCATTGCATCACATGCATACATCCATCTATACAAAATGTCTAGACTTGTGGCATGCATACTAGTGTTTATGCATTACAAAAGATGTTGCTATCCACAAAAGCAACTATACTGCTACCCTATTCCATATTGCTATCAACAAAAGGCAACTATATCGCTTTTCTATTCCAGTCACAAAAGTCAGGTTGGCATGTCCACAGTTTCATGCAGCATTTTCAGCTGTGGTCTTCTTCCCTTCAACTCCTCCAGTCTTCTTGGCCTTCTTCCCTCCACCTTGTCTAGCTTCTTTGCTCTTGCCGGCAGTAGTTACTTTCTTCTTGTTCACTCTTGCTCCGCCTACTTTAGTTGCAACAGTGATAACTACTGGTCGTGCAGTTGGCTGGTTGGACTAAATGAAGGTAGAGTCTGGCAAGGGTCCCAACTGCTGATTTAGGCTGCTACATTGAGTGGGCTACAGGCGGCAAGAAAAATACAGAGTGAGATTAGTAGAGTAAAATTGGTCATGCAAACAGTAGAGTAAAATTGAAATCACACAAACCTGAGAAAGCATCTATGAAAGCATTGTTTCCTATGTCATCTTTTCTTGCATTGGGTAATCAAAAGGTGGTGGTGCCTCGGCCTTGAAAGGGGACCGTGACGCCTAAGAGGGGGGGGGGTGAATTAGGCAACTTAAAATTCTAACTCTAAACTATGGTCTCTTTTTCTAACCCTAGCAAAACCTATGCAAAAGATAAACCATCTAAATGTGCAACTACGATTTTGCTAGTGTGTTGCTATCTCTACCGTAAAAGAAGTAATATAATCAATGTAAATGCGGAAGCTAAAGAGCAAGGTAGAGATATGCAAACTTCCATCGATGACTCTGGTATTTTTACCGAGGTATCAAGAAGCGCATAAGCTTCCTCCTAGTCCTCGTTGGAGCCCCTCGCAAGGAATCCCTCGCAATGGCCAAGCTCCTGGTCGGGTAACTCCGTGGATAGCCTCGGGCCTCCCCCACGCACAAGTGGGTCTACGACGTGCCTTCTAGCAAGCCTCTCCCAGATGCTCTCCGCTGTCTTCACTATCAAGCTTCTGGCCAAAACGCCGCGGGCCTTGTTCCCTCCGGTACACGGTGGTGGCCACACCACAAACTCGGTTGGTGTGATCTCGTAAGACTACAAGCCCCTCCGATATACAACAATGGTGCTCGCAAACACCGAGTGGTAAGAGGTATGCAAACCTCACTAAACACTAGGCCTAAACCTAGAGCAAGTGCATAAGTGGTGGTTTAATCAACCTAAGCACTTCGCAAAGCACATACGCTAATCACCTAATAAAACACTAAGCACTATGCAAGTAAAGATCACTAAAATGGTGTACCGACACCCTTGATATGTTTCCTCAGCTCCACCCACTCCAAATGACCGATTGGGGGTTGTATTTATAAGCCCATTGAGAAAGTAGCCGTTGGGGACGAAATCCCGCTTTTCTGCTACTGACCGGACGCTGATCACGTCCTGACCGGACGCGTCCGGTCATCCCGACTGTTGGAGCCATGAACAACTGATCAGACGCTACCAGCGTCCGGTCACTTGCCACCGGATCCGTCCAGTCATAAGTTCACCGCTCTGGAACCTCTCTGTACTCGATCGGACGCTGCTGTCTAGCGTCCGGTCGATTTGTCACCAGTGTCCGGTCGCTGCTGCTATTGCCGAGCCTCTGATCGGATTGTCCGGTCGCTTTTCATCAGCGTCTGGCCCAGCGTTCGGTCGCTGCTGCTATTGCCAAGCCTCGTGATCGGAGCGTCCGGTCGCTTTCCTCCAGCGTCCGGTCACTTCTGTGAGCTCGTTTCTTCACGATCTTGCGTGCGGCTTGGTTCCTATCTTCATACTTGGACTTTGCTTGATATCTTGGGCCTTCTCTTGTGCTCCTAAAGTCTTGCTTACGGTGTTGATCATCGGATCATCACGTCACCTTTGTCCAAGTCACGTCTTGCATCCTATTGAACTACAAAACAATCACTTGCAAATTCATTAGTCCAATTTGATGTGTTGGTCATCAAACACTAAAATCCAAAGTAAATTGGCCTAGAGTCCATTTTCCTTACAATCTCCCCCTTTTGGTGATTGATGACAACAAGCAAATAATAGAATTTTAAAATTTTAAAAACTACTTACTTGCTAGGATGCAATGCAGGGGGCAAGATTATATGATGCTAAAAGATACTACTTGTAAGACTACATAAAAACTTATCTTGCCCTTGCAAATGTCCCCATGTGGTATTATGGATTTGAGCCTTGCTACTTACAAATTCTCCCCATTACATAGGCTAATCCATAATCCACTATCCTCCCTTTCTCGGACCATTACTATAAATTAATGCTTGCTTTTGGTTCTCTAAATTCTCCCCCTTTGGAATCAAACACCAAAAAGGAAAATATTAGTAGCACAAGGGAGGGTCAAACTTTATGATCCTTTGTGTATAGAGTGAAATATATCATAAAATTTGACTATCACATTATATAGACTAAGCTCCCCCTAAATATATGTATACATATGATAGAAGGCAAAGCATATGCATAATTGGCAAAGTATTGCACAAGGGAATTTAATCTATATAATGCACGGAGAAAGCATATAAATATTAAAATGAAATCAACATGATAATATTGGTTTAGAAATACCACATGTAGAAATCAATTTGATTTCTACCACTTGCAATTGGTGGTGAATATTTGAAGTATGATACTTAACTCCAGGGACTCTATTTTCCTTGCAATGAGACTACTACACACATGATAAGCTTGAAAAGGTGTTAGTCTCAAAGCATCCAGCTTGTAGAGTAACCTCCCCCTAAATTTATGCACACAAGTATGGAATACTTGTAGGAAACATGCGCATTGATTTTAGAATAAAAAATACCACTTAAAAAATGACATCTCATGAATGTGAGAATCATTTTCGAATATGATATTCGGGAGAAGTTATCTACAATTTAGACTTTGGCACATATTAGATGAACAATTGAAGGACAAGCTATGTGTCGTGCTCCTAAACAATTTTAAACCATATAGGATTGCTCCAAGGAATAAGAATAAAACCGAGCAAGCCTACCATATGAAATACCTAGTGTATGCATAACAAAATATATAAGAATGCAAATACAAACCTAGGCATGAAGGGTAACTAGATGCTAAAAGATACCAATTGTAGAAAAATTTAAATCTAATACCAATTGAAGTAAATTGAATCTAGTTACCTAATATGGGAAGGAGAATTTGGGTCCATAGTATTCACTAACCCACTTGACAATGATTTTGTCCATCATGATGCATCCCATAAAATGCACCCATACTTTGCCAAGTCTCCAAATTCTCCGAAGTCTATAGGAGTTTTCACTTCCCTTTCGGGATCCAAACATTTTTTGTGCTCTTCATGTTGGAGATGATTTCCTTTGGCACCCAAAAGCGTTTGACCCCATTGTTGGCTTGCTTGTTTACCTTGATGGCCACCACCTTATCATTTTTCTTCTTCTTTAGCAAGTATGGTGTGGAGGCCTTCTTGTCCACCTTGTTGTTGTAGGTGTTGGAGAGCTTGCTTGTTTGCTTCTTCTCTTTCTTCTTTGCTCCTCCCCCATTCTTCACCTTGCACTCATAGGACTTGTGACCTTCCTTGTGGCACACGTAGCAAACCACGGTTTATCCATCGTCAAGCTTCTTCACTCCCTTGACGGTGTTATCTTCATGAAGTTGGGTTTGCTTCGCCTTGCCTTTCACTTGAGTCAAGTCCTTGGTGAAGCGAGCTACTTCTTGCTTGAGTTGCTCATTCTCCTTTGCAACCTCTTGTGTGCATGTATCTACAACAACTTTCTCAACACAAACTTGGTTGCACAAAGGTGAGTCTAAACATAAATCATTACAAGAAGTAGAGGCATTATTTTTAGACATGTTAGAACTTTTCCTTTTAGACGCCTTAGTTGGAGTTGTACTAACGGCTTTAAGATTAGCAACTTTATTAGTTAGCTCATCACAGTGTTTTCACATGGTTTTCATTTTAGCAAGCAAACTTTTATAAGCATCTTGTGAGCTAGCTAACTTTTCTTTTAATTTTTCATTTTTCTTTACAAGTTGCTCATCATTGATTGTGCATGCATTTGTTGTTGCACTAGCCTCAAGTTGCTCAATTTTAGTAGATAGTTGAACATTAAGATTAGCAAAATTCTCATATTGTTCAAGCAAAGTTTTGTATGCTTCTTGTGAACTATCTAGCTTTTCTTTTATTTTCCCGAGCTTCTTTTGTTGACTAGTGCAAACTTTAGCATAATTAAAGTTTTGTTGCACAATTTCTTCATAAGAAGACATTTTATCATCACTATCACTCTCACTAGAGGATGAGCTTTCGTTACCTCATGCCATAAGGCACATGAGAAGAGCTTGATGATGAGTGCTTGCGCCCTCGCCTTTTGTGATGGTCTTTTTCTTCACTTAAAGAATCATTCCATGTCCTTATTAATGTGAGGGCTTGTTTCTTGCATGGCTTCTTCTTTGTCTTGGGTGTGGGCTTATTTGGACAAACTTCTATAAAGTGCCCTATCTCACCGCATCCATAGCATCCTCTCTTTCTTTGCTTATTTCTTTGATTGGTGAAAATGATATCTTGAATTTGGATGGGCACACCCTTGACGTTGAGCTTTTGGATCATCTTCTCCACCTTGTTGATTAGTTTGATTGATTCTTCATCAAGGTAGGAGGTGGAGGAGAAAGATTGATCATCACTTGAATCTTCATCATCATCCTCATCTTCTTCTTCATCTTCACTTGAGGAGCTTGAGCTTGAGCTTGAGCTTGTCTCAACTTGCTTGACCTTCATCTTCTTTTTCTTGCCACATGCAAGAGCTTTGCCTTTGTTTGATGAAGAGGCTTCTTCTTGACCCATCTTGCGCGACATTTTAAAAGCCACTATCTTGCCAATGACTATGGCCGAGGTCATGGTACTCAAGTTCTCTATATTGTGAAGGATGGTGATGATGATTGCATATTTCTTTTGTGGTAGCACGGGGATGATCTTCCTCACGATGTGCGCATCATTTGGCTTTGTTAATCCTATAGAATAGAGCTCATTGATAATTAGATTCAAATGAGAATACATATCACGAACAAGCTCATCATCTTTCATTTCGAAGGAATCATAATTTTGTTTAGCTAGATAATGTTTTTGCCCATGGACATTACTTGTGCTGTCATGGAGCTCTTGAAGTTTTAACCAAATTTCATGTGCCCTATTTAAAGTGAACACTTGATTAAACACATCCATGCTAAAAGATTCATACAAGCAATTTTTTGCTCTAGCATTGAAATGAATTTCCTTTTCATCACTCTTCGTGGGTTTATCGGGATTCTTAATGGGTTTTATCCCATCACGAGTGACTCTCCAAACTCCCAAATCAATCACCTCAAGGTAGCAAGCCATTCTAGCTCTATAGTATGGGAAGTTAGTGCTGTCAAAGTGCGGAGGCCTAGAGGTATCCATCCCAACCACTCTAAATAGCGTTGGCTCAACGGTGGTTAAGCCAAAGGTCCAAATTGAGTCAACAGGCTCTGATACCAATTGAAAGGGGACCATGATGCCTAAGAGGGGGGTGAATTAGGCAACTTAAAATTCTAACTCTAAACTATGGCCTTTTTTCTAACCCTAGCAAAACCTATGTAAAAGATAAACTATCTAAATGTGCAACTACGATTTTGCTAGTGTGTTGCTATCTCTACCACAAAAGAAGTAATATAATCAATGTGAATGCGGAAGCTAAAGAGCAAGGTAGCGATATGCAAACTCCCGTCGACGACTCCAGTATTTTTACCGAGGTATTAAGAAGTATGCAAGCTTCTCCCTAGTCCTCATTGGAGCACCTCGCAAGGAATCTTTTGCAAGGGCCAAGCTCCCAGTCGGGTAACTCCATGGATAGTCTCAGGCCTTCCCCACGCGCAAATGAGTCTCTGATGTGCCTTCCGGCAAGCCTCTCCCGGATGCTCCCCGCCGTCTTCACTATTAAGCTTCCGACCGAAACGCCATAGGCCTTGTTCCCTCTAGTACATGGTGGCGGCCACACCACAAACTCGGTTAGTGTGATCTCACAAGACTATAAGCCCCTCTAATGTACAACAATGGTGCTCGCAAACACCAAGTGGTAAGAGGTATATAAACCTCACTAAACATTAGGCCTAAACCTAGGGCAAGCGCATAAGTGATGGTCTAATCAACCTAAGCACTTCGCAAAGCACCTACGCTAATCACCTAATAAAACACTAAGCATTATGCAAGTGGAGATCACTAAAATGGTGTGCCAACACCCTTGATATGTTTCTTTAGCTCCATCCACTCCAAATGGCCGGTTGGGGGTTGTATTTATAAGCCCCATTGAGAAAGTAGCCATTGGGGATGAAATCCCGCTTTTTTGCTACTGACCGGACGTGTCCGGTCGTCCCGACCGTTGGAGCCACGCACAACTGATCGGACGCTGCCAGCGTTCGGTCACTTGCCACCAAATGCGTCCGGTCGCAAGTTCGCCACTCTGGAACCTCTCTGTACTCGATCGGACGCTGCTGTCCTGTGTCCAGTCGATTCGCCGCCAGCATTTGGTCGCTGTTGCTATTGCCGAGCCTCTGATCAGATTGTCTGGTTGCTTTTCGTCAGCATCCGGTCCAGTGTTCGGTCGCTACTGCTATTGCCGAGCCTCCTGATCGGAGCGTCCGGTCGCTTTCCTCCAGCGTTCGGTCGCTTCTGTGAGCTTGTTTCTTCGTGATCTTGCGTGCGGCTTGGTTCCTATCTTCATGCTTGGACTTTGCTTGATATCTTGGGTCTTCTCTTGTGCTCCTAAAGTCTTGCTTACGGTGTTGATCATCGGATCATCACGTCTCCTTTGTCCAAGTCACGTCTTGCATCCTATTGAACTACAAAACAATCACTTGCAAATTCATTAGTCCAATTTAGTTGTGTTGGTCATCAAACACTAAAATCCAAAGTAAATGGGCCTAGGGTCCATTTTCCTTACATGCCTCTATGTCATCCTATAAGAACAGTAATGTTAACAACTGAAGGGATGACTGTCTAGTGTAACAGAACATAACACAGCACATACACCATGGTCATCAGTAACTATTGGAGGTATTTCTTCAATGCCACTTGGACTGATGCCTGCCTTCTTCAATTCACATGTCCTCACATTGTGATCTGGTGATTTGCATCAACTGCAGTGCATTTTGGACCCATGCTTTGTTAGCTTAGGTCCATTTCTACCTTGAACCTCATATGCTTGTTTCTTTCTTGCCTTTGGTGGCCTCCCAATCCTTTTCTCATAAACTGGTGGAGCAACTAGAGGTCCAGCAGTCTTCTCCCAGTTAACCATGTCCTTACATGGCCAAATGTTGTTGGCATATGCAGTTGGAAAAGCTTCAACAGAGTAATAGGCAGGGATCACTGTCTCTAGAGGTATCCTCTCATGTCTCAAGCAGGAAATGGCATGGGAACATGGAGTACCTGTGAGATCCCACCTCCTACACTCACATTGCTTGTTGACAATATCAACAATGTATGTGTTTTCCTTGGATTGCACTTGGAATATTCCCTGGCCAGCGGGCATGGCATAGCAAATATTAGCAAATTCAGCATTCTTGGCAATTTTTTTCCTTATCTTTGGGCAAACAGTTCCAACAAAGTTTTATGCTTCCTTTTGTTTGTTGTAGTGTCTAGTCATTATTTGGTTTTTGATCCTCTCCAACATACTTAGGATGGGTAGCTCCCTAGCCTCTAAGATGTACTTGTTAAAGACCTCACAGTTGTTATTGAGCAACACATCACATTTTGGAAAAGTGCTGAAAAAGGCTCTGACCTAGGTATTTGGTGCCATTTGCTCCAACCATTGGTGGGCAGCTGCAATGCAAATTTTCTTGCTCTCCACAACTTGGTTCTAGATGGAGTAAGGTTCCATTCCACTACTAGAAATCCTTTCATCTATGACAATTTGAGAATGACGATTCAGATTTTGGTCACTGAATAAGGTTAATTAATGACGATTCTACCTTGATCGTCATGGATGTTGGATGTGGGCGTCATCCCCTTCATACAAACTGTGACGAAGTAAAAACATTCGTCATATAAATGAACAGAGCTTCGTCATAGAAGTGAAACTGTACAGTTTCACCATTCAGGCCCCACCTGTCAGATAATGCTCTTCGTCATAAAAGTGGGTTTTTTAAAAAATGTGCGTTGCCTGGGAATCGAACCCGACACCAACTAGCTTAGAAAAAATAGTCAGCTTACCATCGCACTGCAAGATTGGATGTGCTTTGAAATGGGAATGTTATTTTCTTATTGGGTCTTTGATTATTCATATGTTCCAAAGTTAAAACTCATTTTATTTTTAGAAGATCAAAATGTCCAAAAAATGATTTGCTATGAGTCACTTTCCCAAAAGTAATCACGACCCATGTTTGGATTTGAAGGACTACTTATTAAGGAAACAGGTCATAGTAATATCAAGACACACACTTGATAATATTTAACTAAAATTTTATTTTTGTATTTAACTAAATGTTCCATTGTACCTATGTTTCAGTGTACGATGTCTAAAGGAAAAAGAAAAGAATTGTATCTCAAGATGCTTGAAGTGCGACCACCATGAATAAATATAGTAAGTGAGCCTTGCAGAAAAAAGAAAAAAATGTATCTCAGGGTGCTTGAACCGTGACCACCATGAACATAACAAAATAGCTTTGCCACTGAACCATGCGATCATATTTGTTATACAAATTACATAAATTTAACTTATACTTTAATAAAAATGCTCTAAAGCAGTGTCCACCAACCTGCTGGGCTAGCAACCGCTAGGGCGAGAATTTGGCACCCTACCACTGAGACACAAGCACTTCTGTGTTAACAGTTCTTTCACTTAATTATATATTTATAAAACTTAGAACGTAATGCCCTCTACTTCATCCGCTCGTGAAGTTCATCAAGAATAGTAGTTTTTTACTTTTTAACGCGTCAATAAAATTTGAAACTAGTTTATCTCACTCATATGAACTCCAAATTGGATGATTCTTTTTCCAGTGTTCGTGTAAAATGATTTTCTACTATTTCGAGCACTTATATATATTTGGACCTGTAGGTTAGCCCGTCACCCAATAGCATGTCATCAAGTAAATAGAGAAGACTTCTTATAAAGCAGCCTTACAAAATATCTTTTATACTCTAAATTTTTTTTTACATGTAATATCCTACATATATGTTGCTATGTAGGAGTTTCAGAAATTTTGAAATCGATTTGCTATTTTCTATAGTTTAAATGATTTTTTATGTGCTTATCAAAATTAATTCTAAATAGAATTGTGTGTACCTATAATAGAGCTTTAAAAAATCATAAAAAGTATATTTAGACTCATGTGTTTCACTCTAGGTCACATCCAGAAGGTAGATCCAAAATTCATTTATTTGCTAAGGATAATTCATACTTCTAGCTCCAAATTACAATAGAATAATTGTAATAATATCTAAACTTGGTTAGAAAATTCTACGAACTTGTGTGACAACATGTTTCTAGTGTATAATCGTTCTATAAAAAATTCAAGTGCCTTTAACAAAGTGGTATTATACATTGTTCACAAATAGAAATATCTCTCACGTAGTTGTAAGAAACTATGTGAGAGATGTGTGTGTTTGTGAACAATGTATAGTACCATTTTATTAAAATGATATGAAATTTTAATGGCAAACATGTATACACATATTATGCCACCATGCCAATTTTTAGAATTTTTAGACCACTTTATAATATTATTACTTTTTCTGTGGGAATCACAAAAAATACAGGTTCGAGTAACCCCTAACAAAATACATATATTTGAGACTTTAAACAACTTTAAATTAAAAACTTATCAACACCAAACTTGTAGGCTAGGTTGGCCTCTACAACTTTGGTATTAACCACGTGAATATTCAAGGTCGTTTCAAAATTATAAATTTTGAATTTCAAATTCTAAGAACTTAAAACACATATTTGGGACTCTGAACATCTTCAAATAAATAACTTATCAACAATAAAGTTGTACACTGTATTGAGAACTATAACTTTCATATAGGCTACATCAACATCCGAGGTTATTATGGTTTGTATTTTAAATTAAATGTTATTTCAGCCAGTAAAATAAAAAGAAAAAAAAAAGAAAAACCTAACATGACCTGTACATGTGACGGCCCGTTACTATACAGCCCAACATCACCAGCCTGCTCAGGCTACGATTTTCTGGCCGTAGGATTCATAATCGAATGGTCTAAAATCTATGCACGCTCTATAAAACTCGGCTACCTCCTCCGTAAACCCTAGCCAAAACTCTTCCTCCTCCGCGGCTCTCTCCTGCACCAACACAACATCTCTAGCTCGGCGGCCAGCAGTGCTTCCTCTCTCTAGATCCACGACGAGTGCCAGGCGAATCTAAGACCAGGTAGTGGTAGAGGAGAGGCGAATCTTCAGCCTGCAAATCCAATGGCATCTCATCGGTGGCGCACATGGTGGCAAAGGAAGACGCCATGGCGGGTCTAGCAGATCCCGACCTTGCCTCTGTCCCCGCCCAGATCCGCTTCGTTCCGGGTTAGTACTCGTCCTCATCTCCCCGCCCAGATCCGCTTCGGCTTCTCTCGCCACTTTGATCCTCTCCATCGTGCTCACCTCATGTACTCTCTGTCGACGAGGTGTATCGGCATATTCTTTGTCGAGGATGTCATGGATCTCCTTCAGAGGCCGAGGTGGCTTGCCAGATCCGGTACATCGGGTACCTCCATGGCAAGACCGACGAGAGCATCAACGAGGGAGATTTTTGTACAAGTGTCAGGTAGTTCACTATCTTTGCACCGTCACGTAGTTCAGTAGTAGAGATTTTTGAAATTTCGAGTCCTATCTCTGCACCATCAGGTAGTTCAGTAGTAGAGATTTTTGTACAAGTGTCAGGGGTAGTTCAGTAGTAGTACAGTTTGCTTAGAAATTATGTGATCCATATATGTTAACTGCTATGGTCCATATATGTTAGTTTATCTGAACCTGAAGAATTCATGGTACTGCATAGGCTGATGTACTAACTCATGGTACTGCATAGGCTGATGTACTAAATTGTATTGCTTAATAGTTCACAGAAATTTTTTCTATGTTCTTGTTGTATTGTCATATGCATTAGGATTTCAAAAAATATTAGTAAATGATAATTTGTATTTCATGGCAGCAAGTTTTTATGACTACTTGAATGTGCAGGGACCTTGAACCAAGGAATACACTGGTGATTTGCATCGGTGCTACTGTGTAAGAAAAAAATAAAGGTGAGAAGGGGATTTCCCTCGTTACTTTTTTTATGCTGGATCAGTCAATTTCTAGTAGTGCACACAGTGATTTAGTTGAGTTTGTTATATAAAAATGTGGTCCTGCAGACCTCTCTCTCTAGCCATCATGACTTATCCCAAGATTGTTTTATTGTTTATTTGTGTTGATGAGTAGCCTTGCTGATTGGAACACGCACAAATAATTAGAATCAAACATGTCACGAGAAATCAAAGTAGTTTGCTTCAGAGTTTATAGTAAGTACAAGATCTTAATTTGGATCGAGCACAATTTCACTTACTATAAACAGCTGGACAGCCATATATCTACTATCTAGTGACAATTTCTTACTATGAACTAGTGGGTTCTCAATTTCTATTATCGTGCTCTTCGCATTTTGGGAGCAAGCACTTGTGCTGCTTGGTTATACTAATAGTGCCATGTCATTTCCAAATTTGCTAACAAAGTGCAAAGAATTTCATTGTGTATCTATTTATTTGTTGATGGTCAATGTGTTTATGATAAAAAATATTGATGTCTATTCTTGATTTTGTTGCAGGGGATGAAATTTCTCCCAATTGGCTGAAAAAATTGTTTTACCTTACCATTTAGCTTAGCATCAATCCAACACCTTATGATTAGCAGTAATTTGTAAAACAGTGACTTGGTCACTTCTATTGATCTGTTTGTGATAAATGTAATTTAATCTGATGATGTATGGAACTTTGGTTGTATGAACATTAAGTTTGTGATTATGAACCTACGTTTGTGCTTGATGTATGAACTTGTGCTGGATGTGTGAAAACAAGTTCATATTATGGAATGAGTGCTCAGGCTGGGCACGAATGGTACTGCATGTGCATATATCAAATTGGCCAAATTTCTATGATGAAAAACAAATGTCATTACGTAACAGCTGCCACGTCATTGCTCACATGCTGCCATGTCATCGCTCGCGTGCTGCCACGTAAATGCACACGAGAACGCCACATGTCAACCATGAAATCGTACACGTGTCAACCTCGTCATCATACACATGTCGACTTGTCCATCATACACGTCCGCTGGAACACCGGCTGAATCGGTTCAGTGACGGGGGCAAAATCGTCATGTTTGTAACTATATCTGTGACGAAATACACCAAATCATCATTGTGCAACAGCTATGACGCTACAAAGGTGACGAACAGAATTTCGTCATAACTTCGTCACAGATATGTTTCCATGACGTTATTGGCCTTTACTATGACAAAAATGAATCGTCTTAGAAGTGGACTTTTTTAGTAGTGTTCCTTTTGAACAGTTCTTGCAAAGTTAGGTAGGGTCATCTTGTTGTCTGCCCTAAATGTTTCCAAGTACTTCTCTGCAAGGCATTTGGAGGTACAAGTCTTGATCATCCACTTTTTCTGGCAGTTGTGATGGCCATTGTATGTCTTCACTAGAAAACATTTTGTCCAGCTGTCCATGGATGCATAGAAGTTTCATGGACACCCTTCAGCACAATGAGCCTTGACTCTCTTCCTATCATTTTTGGGCATTTTGATCTCTTCCCTATTTCTAAGGATGTACTATGTGATGGCCTTTCTCACAAACTCAACTATACCAAATACTTGCCCTACCCTAAATGATGGATTCAACAAATCTTTCTGCCAAAATTCCCTGAACCTATTCCTATTGCTACCTTCATCAGAATCTACCAAGTCAATCTCTTCCTCTTCTGTTGATTCATCCTCATCTCCAACTGACATAGTCATAGATTGCTTCCTCTTGAATGTGCTGCCCGCAGCCTTCTTCCATTTGAACATTTTACAACCCTTAGTTGCCCCTTCATCAAACACACCAGCATCGACATTATCAACAAACAGGCCATCATCTGAAAATCCAATCTCATAACCACTATCATTAAAGTCTGAGTCATCTGAATTACTGTCATCTGCCTCAACGCCATCATGTACTGGATCTTGATTCCACTCAGTGGCCTTCCTCAGGTTTGTGTAAAACACTAGCAAATTCTCCCCTTCCTTTTAGCTGTCACAACCTTAACAGGACTAAAGACCTTGGGTAAACTACAGACATGATTTGCTACAATGTCATCCTAGTTGATACCAGAACAAATCATATCATGATGATCAAGATAAATGACCAGGTTCCTCACTCTATCAATCACAGACATCATGACCATTGTGTCACTAACAGTCTCTATAAGTCTCAAACCATCTGTTATTATCTTCCCTAACAATAACCAATGCACCTTCAGTGTACGTGATTCCTTATCATAACCTAACTCTTCCACAAAGTCCTTTATCCATAGGGGTGACCAAGTATCAGCATCACACTGATCAAACCAGTCAATTTTTTCATCGAGGTAAGCACGGTTCTCCCGTACTCCAACAAAAAAACCACCATGATGCACCTCTAGACCAAACTGGTTAGACCCTAGACCTATATTTCAACCAATTTTCAGCATTCAGTTCAAAAATTTTCCCATCCATACCAAGAACCCTAGAACACTACCATTCATGCCTACAAATCAACTACTTTCAAATGAAAATGGCCTAAATCTACCGTAATGTCCACAAATTCATAGCAAAAACTCAATAGAGGGTCTAGATCAAGATAGGGTTTCTTCAACTCACCGTATTCAGCCATCGGCTCTCCTTTCTGACGCAATCTGGCGGCCATCTCCCCCAATGCCCATGCCTAGAGGGCCCTCTAGACGCGATCGTCGAGTCGTCCTCACTCTCTGCCCATGCCGCCTCCGCGAACAGCTCCAGTCACCGCGCGTCGCCACCCTCCGCCCCTTCTCCCCTTCGTTGAGGTCTAAGAGTTATGGAAATGAATGAGGTGGAGAAGGTGAAATCGTGCGGGGGGCTTTTTGGCTAAAAAGCCAGCAGCTGCCGAGGGTCACGTGTGCCTCACGTGCCTCCCCTGCGTACGTGGACAGCCACGTCGACCACTTGACACCACTTGGGATGTTTAGGACCTAGATGGACCGAATTAAGTAGATTGGGGAGGCAAAAGTGCGATTTCATAGTTTGGGGACCCAGATGAAATCAGCCTAATACTTTAAGGACCGACCGTGCAATTTACTCTATTCTAAATATCCTCGTACTTTGGTCACCACTGCATCATTTAGGCTCCCACCAATTCAGCAAGCTAATATGTCTATCCCACATACGGTGCCTTATTCGCCCTGTTCGTTTGGGCTAGTTTAGCTTATAAGCCATGACTGAAAGTACTGTTGACTGATTTAGTGTGAGAAAAAAATATTGTTCGTTTACTGATAAGCCATGGCTTATAAGCCAAATACGACCAAATGAATAGGCTAATTAATCCTCGCCTATTTCACTTAACCACATCATTAATCCCCACACTATGATGGTACCTTGGCTGATAATCCGCAACACGCCCTGGAACCCAATCCCAAATTCTATGAGCTCATACTTCACAACGCTACTGGCAGTTCAATATTTCCCCAATCAATGCACCTGGGAAGCGAGACGAAGCCGTCCACAAAGTGCTTCTCAGCATGCTCGCAACCGGATTGCTCGAGGAACGTCAATTTTTTTGAATGCCAGGGGTCCAATGAAGCCCCTGTTTCGCGCAGCAAACCCGATCTAACATTCGAACCCAATACGCTTCAATTGTTCGAGAGAAACAGCAAGCCCAATGATGCATCCCAGCTGAAATCGCTCCCCTGATCCCAATTCTCGCACCAGCGATTTGATGTCCAGCGAAACTAATCAGCCTTGCGCCAGGCAGAGCGAATCGGCGCGGATTAAGAGGGGCAGTCGAAGCTCGAAGTAATTGAGAATAAGTCATCTCGAGGGGAATCGCGTGCTTACCTCATCGCCGTTGTCGCCGTCGTCGCTGTCAGTGGTGGACCGAGAAAATATTTCAGGGGGCTGAACAACACTGCTGTTCGATCTTAAGTCTTAGTCCCCCTACACAATAGAACTTTGCCTAAAAATTCATAGGGGCTCCACAGGGGTTCCACTACTGTGATATGGGTAGGGGGGCTTAAGCCCCCCCCCCCCCCCCCCCCCTCACCGCTGTGTCTGCCCCTAGTCACTGTCATGGGAGGAGCAGGTGCGAGACGGGACGAGAGGAGACGCGTCGGTTTCTGAGGACCTAGAATGGCAGGAAGAGTGGCCGCGATTTTGAAGCTAATTTTGGCTTATCTTCGGCCTGTTCTCCTTATAGTCTCAACTTATTTCCATTTCAGCTTATTCTCTCTCACAGAATACTATTGAATCAGTCAAAATCAGCCGTCCACATCTTCAAAACTAGATCAGCCGAACCCTCCCCCCAAGTCTCTGTGTGCTCTTCTAGATTTGCGGGTGGTGGTGGTGATCCAAACACCCCCCTTATCTCTTTGGGCTCTTCTAGATTTGCGGGTGGTGGTGGTGTAGGAGAAGATCCCGCCGCCAGTCACGTGAGATGCACGCGTAGAGGCCCAATGAAGGATTCCACTTGATTTTTATATACGCTGACAATCACCTTTCCGCCATCCTAACCAATGGCGTACCTTTAGAAAGGTACAGTATGTTTTTCGAAACTTCGGGGTGTTTGGTCTACCTGGTAACTTTATTCGCTGCCATCGAATGCTTGACACATATATAGAATATTAAATATAGATTATTTATAAAACTAAATATATAGATTGAGACTGTTTTATGAGACGGATTTTTTAAGCCTAATTAGTCCATAATTTAACAATATGGTGTTACAGTAAATATGTGCTAATAACAGATTAATTAGGCTTAATAAATTCATCTCGTAGATTACTAACGGATTCTGTAATTTATTTTTTTATTAGTATCTGAACACCCCCATGCGATACCTACATGTGACACCTCCTAAACTTTAGTCTCTGAATCAAACACCCCCTAAATCGATATTTCCGCCGAGACAAACTTGTACGGAGTAAATTTGTCACAAAAAAAGTCACTACGACCCGGTGTGCGACATGCCCGTGGCCCGTGGGATCCAGGATCGATCTCTAGCATTGAAGGGGAAGTGTAAAATATCATCTTTTGTTCGAGAAATTTAGAATCTCAAAAACTTATTTATTATGAGATTGAGATTATAACCATCAATTAGTCTATCTTAGTTTTTATTAATCCATGTTTAATCTTTCTATTTAGCATCGAAAACCTAAAACTATCTTTTTAGTCCTAGGAACCAAGCATCCTTTCTCTTCTTTGCTTTATTTATCCCACAATCAATCTTCGCTACAACCAATGGAGAGTTTATCGACTGGGCTCCTCCATATCTCGCGCTGCTATGAAGAGTTTTATCGACTGAGCTCCTCCATGTCTCGCCCACTTTAGCGCAACGTGTAGTGACAATACTACCTTCTTGTCCACACTTGCATCCATGTTATTGCTCTTAGCCACAATGTCGTCGCCAACGTTCACAGACCAAGACTAGGAGTGAGAGGCACCGCGCTCCCCTACCTTGTTGGGTTATCGCTAGTGGGACACTATCACTCCCAAATTTTTATTTTGGGATGGTACTGTCGATGTTTCACCACCGATAGCCTTCCACGAGGGTACCCGGGGCAGTATGTTCGGGCTTCAGCGTATGCAGAACTCGACGGTTAACGCAACAGACAGTCGATTTATCCTGGTTCGACCCTCAATCTTTGATCGAGTAATAGCCCTACGTCCAGTCGGCGTTAGCCTTTGCGTTGGATTGATTGTGAAGTGTTCTGTTGTAAAAGTCGTGTCTCTAGGAACCCTGCCGCCCCTTATATAGTCAGGGGTCAGAATCATAGTCGGTTTACAATGAGAGTTCCTAGTAGGATTACAGAATAATACTACTACTAAGATTACAAGGGAAGAATCCTAGTTAGACTAGATCTTCTCCCTTCCTTGTGGAGTATTCCGTGGGTCCCGCACCGATAAGCCCCTGAGCACTTCATGGTTGAGCTCTGGAAGCCTCATCTTGTTCCTTTAGGTCTTGTCGAGCAGGAACAAGCGTCGTCCGAGTGCTTTCTTGAGTGAAACCGTGTAGCGCTTCGTGAGATCTTCGCGTGGCGTGTACCTTTTTGAAGAAAAAAGTACTCCCATTTGAGTGTAGCCCCCGAGCCTCTTGCTATTTGGCACAAGGAGCTGGAGGGTCTTCTCTTGAAATTGCTCTGATTCTTCGTCGAAGGGCTCTTGAGCATATACCCGGGTTCTTTGTCAAAAAGAGCTCAGATATAGCTATGTTCGGGTTCTTTTTGTCGTGTGGCCTTGAAGTTGTCTGTCTTGAAGAAGTCTTCTGAGTGATGTGCGCTTTTTCTTTGAAGAAAAAAGTGCACTCACTGAGTGTAGCCCCTGAGCCACTTGCTATTTGGAACAAAAAGTTGGAGGGTCTTGAATCTTATGTTGTTTGAAAAACTGTTGTCTTGAGGAAGTCTTCTGAGTGATGTGCGCTTTTTTGAAGGAAAAAGTGTACTCACTGAGTATAGCCCCCGAGCCTCTTGCTGGGTTCTTTTATCCGAAAAGAATTTGGATACAGGTTCTTGGCATGTTCTCTGGTAGTCTGCTGTTGTCAGATGTAGTTGTATGGTGGTGGTTGGTAGTAAATGCTGTTTGTTTATGAGTTGCACAGTGTTAGTATATTCCTCCGAATATGCTCGTTCTTGAGTACTGCTCCTTCACGCCTGAGTCCTCTTTTATTGAATTATGTCTTTTCACTGTGTCCTTTGTTAGGTTTGTTCCGTTGGTGCTTCCGGTCCATGTGCACCGCTTCTTTGGCCTATAAATATCCTCCTTATGTGCTGTTTTGATTCATCAAGCATTTTGTTGCGTGGTCTGAAATCTCCGTAGTCATGAATATGGTAGTTTGTGAAGTAGAGCAGCCTCCGGACGTATTTTGCAGTTCTTGTGTATCTTGTCGTAGCTGGAGGGAGTCTTGTGATAGGGGTTAGAGGTAGACTAATCCTGCAGCAGCATTGAACTTGGGAGTACGTGGCGGTAGTCGGAGGGAGTCTTATGATGTGGGATACGTTCCTTCATCTGGCAGTTCTGGGTTGATCCTTGTCGCCTACCTTGAGACTGTCCGGTGCAGATCAACACCATATCTAGCATCACATCGGACTTGGGTAGACAGATGCCTACCGGCCTTCTCTGCTCCATGTTTTCCCGCCGTGCTGCTGATTTCCACCTTGGATGCATTGCGTCCATCCTTTGAAGAAAACAGTGTAGCCGAGTGCGGTTTGTTCTACCGAGTAGCAATTTAGAACACATAGTCGTTCCAGAGCCTAGCTGTGTCCGGGTTCCTCTTTGCTACCTTGCTTGTCATAGTACCGAGTTCGTTGGGTCTTGTAAGATGTGTAATCTTCTATGTTTTGAAACCATTTATGATAGAAAGAATCTTGTCTTCTGAGTTGTCATTCTTTGCCCTTGTTTAGTTTGCGAAAAGTTGAAAATTTGGCTACTGTAGCACTTTCATTTTTATTTGGTAATTAGTGTTCAATCATGGACTAATTAGGCTCAAAACATTTGTCTCGTAATTTTCAACCAAACTGTGCAATTAGTTTTGTTTTTCGTCTACATTTAATGCTCCATGCACGTATCGCAAGATTCGATGTGATGGATACTGTAGCACTTTTTAGGAAAACTTTTCGCGAACTAAACAAGGGCTTTATTGTCCTGATATCCTGGTTGTTTTTGAGATTCCCGAGTTCTTTCTATAAGGACCGGGTTGTTGTGTTCCTTGTGAGGTAACCCTTCTTTGCTTCATGGTTGAGTTCTTTTTGTAGCAATATGATAGCTCTGCCATGGTGCTGGATGGATAAGTCTGAAATCTACCCGTTGAACTCTACCATTGTGTGGATTTGTGCCGTCCATCATTTTAGCTATGTCAGTAAATGGACCGTTGCGTCCTCGTGCTGTGTTAAAATGGGCCTAGTGGGCCACGTTTTTACTGGTGTAAAATCTATTTAAGGGCCTTTCCTCTTCTTTTTCTTTACTGCCCTGATTTTCCCTTGAAACCCTAGTCTTCAAACTTCCGCTGCCGTCATTGTTGCCGTCATCTGAGTGCCGCCGTCCGAATCATCATTGCCTCCTAGTTCTTTATTGCTCCCGCTAGTATATGAGTAGGAAGAAATCAGCGAGCAAGTCCTAAGCAGCCTTTGTAGATGAGGAGGCATCACTTTCTGTGATTGAGAATCAAGAGTTTATGGCCATGAGGGCTGCTCAAAAGATTTGGCCAGCTTCGACAACGACTGAAGATCAGCTTCATGAGCTTGTTAGTGATGGTCTGATTCAGAGCAAGGACATTGTTGATTGGAGAGCTCCAGGCAAGCATCGGGTCCCTACTCTAGGTCCTGGTGAGATTATTCTTTTCGTCTCCTTTATCCATGCCGGACTCTGCCTTCCTGCTTCTACTTTTCTTCACCGATTTCTCAACTATTTTGGGATTAGTCTGAACCATCTTGCTCCCAATGTTGTCCTTCATCTTTCTGTTTTCGTTCATCTTTGTGAAACTTTCCTTGGAATTCCTCCATCTCTTTCTCTCTTTCGTTACTTCTTTCGTCTGAAGCCACAACCCCGCCGCGATGACACTAATGTTCTTGGTGGCTACGAGATTCAGTTTCGCTAGGGTCTTAAGAGCAAATTCTTTGACTATGACCTGGTTGATTCTGTGAGAGATTGGCATGCCGACTGGTTTTATGCCACCAATTTGATTCCTCCTCTTTCCGTTCATTCTAGATCTGGTCCCTTGGTTAATGACTGATGGGAAAAGAACCCCCTGATGATGGATGAGAGCCAAGCGATCAAGCCATTTCTTGAGAGGATATGTACTCTGAAGTAGCAGGGCTTGACCGGCTTCGGTATCATCTCTAGTTTTCTTCGTCGCCGTGTTCAGCCTCTGAAGGAGCGGGAGAATTTTGGGTTTGAGTACTCTAGGGCGGAGGACCCTTCTTGTTTGGTCCTTGCCCTTGAGTTGACTGATGAGGAGGTGCTTGAGCATCTTCAGAAGATGCTAAAAGGAGTAAGCGTCGTCCCGCTTGTTGTCCTTGAGTATAGTGCTAACAACCCGCCTCTTGTTGTGAGTTGTTTTTTCTTATGCGGGTACTTTTTGTATTTCTTTTGTTGTCTCCACTTTTTGCTTAGTATTCCTTGTCTTGTTGTTTTACTCTTTTATAGGAATTGGAGCGTAATTTCGCTGATCCGATTCCCCTTGATGATTGCCCTACAAATGTGGAGGCTGGGGATAGTCTTGTTGGGGCATCCTTGACCAGTAAGTTTCAAACCACCACAATATTCCCTAGCGTTTCTTCCACAAACCTTGATGTATATGTAGAGTATGTTCCTTGCCCAGTTCCTCGAGCTCCTCGTACTATTGGATGTCTTGCTCTGGTCTTGTTCCTTTAATGCGATCTGGTGATATCCTGAATAGCAATCAAGGAAGGATAATAGGGTAGATCCTGCTGTTGAATCAACTATCTGATCAATGCGTGGTAGCCCGAACGGATCTTTCGGGCAGTGTTTGTTGAGATCTGTGTAGTTGACACACATGCGCCACTCGTCCGTATTCTTTTTCTGTACTAGAACTAGGTTCATGGGTTCATGCCTCTTCCTTTGTTTCGCTTGAGTAATGAAAGTACATATAAATATGCATGTGCATCCTCATATTCGTGCTCATCTTGCTGACACAAAATCTTCTCGTTCAACCATGATCTGATCCAAGTAAGGCAACCTAGATAATCTGTCAAAAGGCTTCGGGTGGGCAGTCCCCTCATCGGAGACCCCGTATCACCCCCACCTTAGAATTTCCAAATCACCGCAACAAGGTCGACCTTAGCTGTCGAGTAGTTGATCACCCCAACCGAGTAGTCGATCACCGCGGCCGAGTAGTCGGATGTCCTGGTGACTTCTAGAGCAGCAACCGAGTAAGACAGCATGGGGTGTGTGTCTCACCCAATGAAGTAGTGGCCAAGTAAGGCAGCCAGTGGTGGGCGAGCTCCTTATTTGATGACGTGATCCATAAAATGGTTCCCTTTCCGGCGAGTAGGCTTCACAGATTAAGGCCTCAACGACCCAGGTAAATCAACTGTAGTAGAGCCGCGGAGGCATACGGACAGCAAGCGGGACGACGCTTACTCCTTTTAGCATCTTCTGAAGACGCTCGAGCACTCCTCATCAGTCAACTCTAGGGTAGGGACCATACGAGAAGGGTCCTCTGCCCCAGAGTACTCAAACCCAAAATTCTCCCGCTCCTTCAGAGGCTGAACATGGCGGTGAAGAAAACTAGAGACAATACTGAAGCTGGTCAAGCCCTGCTGCTTCAGAGTACATATCCTCTCAAGAAACGGCTTGATCGTTTGGCTCTCATCCATCGTCAGGGGGTTCTTTTCCCATCGGTCATTAACCAAGGGACCAGATCCAGAATGAACGAGGGTAGTATTACTACTAGGATTACATAGGAGGAATCCTAATCAAACTAGATCTCCTCTCTTCCTTGCAGTGTATTCCATGGGTCCTGCATCGACAAGCCCCCGAGCACTTCATGGTTGAGCTCTAGAAGCTTTGCCTTGTTCCTTCAGGTCTTGCCGAGTAGGAACAAGCGTCATTCGAGTGCTTTCTTGAGTGAAACCATGTAGCGCTTCTTGGGATCTTCGAGTGGTGTGTGCTTTTTTGAAGAAAAAATACTCCCATCTTGGTGTAGCCCCCGAGCCTCTTGCTATTTGGAATAAGGAGCTGGAGGGTCTTTGTCGATGCTTTACCACCGATAGCCTGCCACGGGGGTACCCGGGACAGTTGTTCGGGCTTCGGCAAATAGTGGAACTCGGCGGTTACGCAAAGAGACTCACGATTTATACTGGTTAAGGCCCTCGACTTGGTCGAGTAATAACCTTACATCCAGTTCGACGTTAGCCTGTTTGCGTCGTATTGCTTTGAGTATTGAGTGTGTTTAGTCTCATCGTTTACAAGGGATATCCTCACCAGCCCTTTATAGTCTAGGCGCTAAGAGGAGTTATTTGTGTTCTACTCGGATACAAGGTCAGAGTCCTAAGCTATGCTTTGGACGCCTTTCCTTGTATAGTCTGAATTGGAGTTTTTGTCTTGCACGTTGCTTTGCTCCGTGCTCTTCTTGGCGATTAGGCTGTGGGCCTTGTTACCAAGGCCCACTTCCCTATAGTACGATCTATGGGGAGCCTATAGGGTTCCCCATCGATAAGCCCCCGAGCATTTCATGATTGAGCTTCAAGGGCCGAGTTGTTGTAGACTTGATCCGGGTTCTTCTTGAAGTGAAATCTTGAGATGGTCTTGTTTGATTCTTCTCCTGACTGATGTGCACTTTTGCTGAAAAAAGTGCACTCAGTGAGTGCAGCCCCTGAGCCTCAGCTGTTTGGCACAAAAAGCTAGAGGGTCTTTCTGTCTTTATGTACTCCGAGTTCTTTTCCTTTAAGTGCAGCGAGTGCAATTTTTGCAAAAAAATGCACTCATTGAGTGTAGCCCCGAGCCTCTTGTTTTTTGGTACAAAAAGCTGGAGGGTCAAAAAATTAAAAATGTACTTTTCTGTGGTGGGTACTTGCAGCCCCCGAGCCTTCTCCGGGTTCTTTTCTTTCGAAAAGAAATCGGATGAAGGGTCTTGATGTGTTGTCGTTTGTTGTAGTCTTGAGTTCTTGTATTCTTGGTCCTTCGTCTTTAAATCCGAGCCCCCGGGCATAGTTGAAGCGAATGCCGAACCCCCGAGCTTAGTGTTTGACTAAGCCGTGACGTTCTTCTGAGTTGTTTTTATTCATCCAGGTCATTTCTATACTTCTCTGGTTCTTGATGTACCTCTTCCAGGTTGTTTGCACTTCGTCTAGGTTCTTTCTGAACTTGTATGTACCTCATCTGGGTTGTTTTCTGATCACTCCAAGTTCTTTTTTGTCTTGATTTCTGTTCCCAACTTGTTTGGGTTGTTTTTCTTCAATATGGGTTCTTTCTGATCTTGACTTGATCTCTGTCTCTCCTTGTTGGGGTTCTTTTCTGATCAATCCGGGTTCTTTCTAAGCTTGTCTTGGTTCTTGCCGCACCTTGTCGGGGTTCTTTTTTGATCAATCTGAGTTCTTTCTAAGCTTGTCTTGGTTCTTGCCGCACCTTGTTGGGGTTCTTTTTTGACCAAACTAGATTGTTTCTTGACTTATCTGAGTAAAGTAGCTCTCAGGAGCGTGTTTTTCCTGATCTCATGGTACAGACGTAGCTTTCCTTCTTTGTTGGTTGTGGTTCTGCCCTGAGTAGGAAATTCTTTCTTCAATTCTTTCCTCATTCGTAGATATGCTGCTGTGTGAGGTTGGGCAGCCGCCGGGCTTTTGTATACTTGATAACTTTCGTGTTGGCAGTTAGAAGAGTTCTTGTGATGTGGCTTTCATGCTTGCTCTATCTGCTTTTCTTGGGGTAATCAACCAATTTGTACTATAGATCTGCGTCATTCTTGGGGCGGGGTAGTTCTGAGGGTAAGCTCCTGAGTTGTACTTGTTATTTATGCCTGCTTTTGGTGTGAAGTGGTCGACCATACTACTCTTGGAGTAAATGGCCGAGTTGTTTTTTTTGCTGATTGTTCCACTCTTGGGGTGAAGTAGTCACTTGACTGAGTTGTAGAGTTGACTGCGCTTGTTCTTTGTGTGGAGTGCTTGATTATACTGCTCTTGGGGTCGGCGACCAAGTTGTTGGAGTGCTTGTGCCGCTCCTTTGGCGAAGTAGTCGATCGTACCGCTCTTGGGGTAGGTGACCGGGTTGTTGTAGTGCTTGTGCCGCTCCTTGGGTGAAGTAGTCGATCGTACCGCTCTTGGGATAGGTGACCAGGTTGTTGGAGTGTTTGTGCCCCTCCTTGGGCGAAGTAGATGATCGTACCACTCTTAGGGTAGGCGACTGAGTTGTTGGAGTGCTTGTGCCACTCTTTTGGCGAAGTAGTCGATCGTACCGCTCTTGGGGTAGGTGATCGGTTTGCTGGAGTGCTTGTGCCGCTCCTTGGATGAAGTAGTCGATCGTACCGCTCTGGAGGTAGGCGACCAAGTTATTGTAGTGATTGTGCCGCTCTTGGGGCGAAGTAGTTGATTGTACCGCTCTTAGGGGTAGGCGACTGAGTTGTTGGAGTGATTGTACCGCTCTTGGGGTGAAGTAGTCGATTGTACCGCTCTTGGGGTAGGCGACCGGGTTGTTGGAGTGCTTGTGCCGCTCCTTGGGCGAAGTAGTCGATCGTACCGCTCTGGAGGTAGGCGACCAAGTTGTTGTAGTGATTGTGCCGCTCTTGGGGCGAAGTAGTCGATTGTACTGCTCTTGGAGTAGGCGACCGAGTTGTTGGAATGCTTGTGTCACTCCTTGGGCGAAGTAGTCGATCGTACCGCTCTTGGGGTAGGCGACCAAGTTGTTTGAGTGCTTGTGCCGCTCCTTGGGCGAAGTAGTCGATCGTACCGCTCTTGGGGTAGGCGACCGAGTTTTCTTTGTTGATTGTGCCGCTTGTTGGGCGAAGTTGTCGATCGTACCGCTCTTGGGGTAGGTGACCGAGTTGTTGGAGTGTTTGTGCCCCTCCTTGGGCGAAGTAGTTGATCGTACCACTCTTGGGGTAGGCGACCGAGTTGTTTTTGTAGATAGCGCCGCTTGTTGGGCGTAGTAAACGATCGTACCAGCTCATGGGGTAAGCGATCGGACCCATATAGCACAACCATTTCCGGGTTGGCTATTTGTAGGGTAAGTAAGCAATCGTACTAGCTCTTGGGGTAAGCGATTGCGCCCGTTTAGCAACAACCATTTCTAGGTTGAGCTATTGTAGGGCTACCCCTTTTTCCCCAACCTGATTACAGGTTGGTTCAGTCCATTGGACAGGGCTGTCAGTCAAACCATCTCCATATGGTTGAGTGACAAAAATTGCCCATGTAGCGCAACCGTTTCTGGGTTGGCTGTTAACAGGGAAACCCCTTTTTCCCCAACCTGATTATGGGTTGGTTCTGTCCTGTTGGACAGGGCTTATATTTTGAAGTCGTTCTTCTTGAAGAATTTCTGCTTTATTTCTCTTGAAGCTTGAGTACAATATGTTGTACTAATTGTAGAATCTTTTGAGTTGGCTGATATTCCAAGTATTCTTCACTAGTATTTCATCTGGAGTCATCAACTCATATGTGCCGGGTCCTATTGCGTTTTTCACAATGAAGGGTCCTTCCCATGGACTGAGTAGTTTGTGTCGTCCATCTTTCTTCTGGATTAGTCGTAATACTGAGTCCCCTGGCTTTAGTGATCGGGGTTGAGTACTTTTGTCATAATGTCTTCGTAACCCTTGCTAATATCTTGCATTTTGGATTATTGCACTGTCTCTTATTTCTTCTATTGAGTCAATTTCTAACTGTCTTGTTTCTTCTGCTCCGCCTTCTTCATATTGTTCTATTCTTGGAGATAGCCATATCAAGTCGGCTCATAGTACTACCTCTGATCCGTAGACTAGAAAGAAGGGTGAATAGCCGGTGGCTCTGCTGATCTAGGTTCATAAACCCCATACTACTTTTGGTAGTTCGTCGATCCATTTTCCACCATAATCTTTCAAATCTTCATATAATCTTGGTTTTAAGCCTTGTAATATGAGTCCATTTGCTCTTTCGACTTGTCCATTGGCCTGTGGGTGTGCTACTGATGCAAAGTCGATTTCTATCCCATAATCTTTTGCCCAGTATTGAAATTCTCTTGCTGTAAATGGTGAACCAAGATCCGTGATTATTCTGTTGGGCATGCTGAACCTATGCATGATGTCTTGTATGAATTCCACTACCTTTTCTACACTGTATTTGACTAAAGGTTTATATTCAATCCACTTTGTAAATTTGTCGATTGCCACAAATATGTATTCGAAGCCTCCTTTTGCTTTTTTGAGTGGTCCTACTTGATCTAGCCCCCATCATGAGAACGGCCAAGCTGGCGGTATGCATATCAAATTATGAGCGGGCACGTGTGATTGCCTGGCGAACATTTGGCAATTCTTGCATGTTTTGATGAGCAATTCTGCATCTTTGAGTGCTGTTGGCCAATAGAACCCGGTTCTGAATGCTTTGCCGACCAGTGTCCTAGAGGCTTCATGATTTCCACAACATCCTAAATGGATTTCATCCAAAATTTCCTTTCCTTTATCTATTGGAACACATTTAAGTAGTACTCTAGATGCTACTGCTCTTTTGTATAGTTTGTCTCCCACCATAACGTAGCTTTTGCTTCTTCGTATAACCCGGGTTGCTTCTGCTTTTTCTTCGGGTAGTTCTTCTCTTTGATAAAATCAATGTATGTTTGTCTCCAATCATTTTGTATGACCATGATTTG